>NC_056463.1:465427-481237 GCF_008729295.1 Plectropomus leopardus
TGGGAGGTTTATAACTGCAGGTTTTTCACCTCACACTCGAGTGGCCATTCAGAACATCTGTAAACACTTTCAGCTTCCCACATCGTCGCACAAACTACTTCACTTTGAGCACACTGAGGCAGGACGCAACTGACTGGAAGTGATGCTCACAAGCGTATTAACACTTCCTGTAAGTGTCGCTGCATATTTATCCTGACGTGAACGAGCTCAGAGGGAAACACCACAAACATCAGCCTGCAGTGGTGACATGCGGCGTGATGGATGCAGTTTCCTCCCTGCAGCTCCGCAGTCGCCCCGTCAGGCTGAAACAGCAGAAATTCAGCGTTTTGATTCTCTGTGCCGCTGCGTCCACACTCCTCAACTCTGAGCTCTTACTTTTTCTGTGTTCCAGTGGGCTCTGATTTACAAAAAACCCAAACGGGATCAGTTATTTTCAGCCTTTTTAGCTGCTTGTAGTCGTGGCCCTCAGCGTCTGATACCGACGCATGAGGCACCTTTTAGTGTCAGTTTATAAGACGAGTCTCACATCATCTGACCTTATTCAGGTTAGAGAAGATAAAAGAGTCAAAGAGCCCCAGTGCTAATCAAAACGTTAAATATGTGATAAATTAAAAAAGTCAAGTCAGTTTTATTTAGAAAGCCCATTATCACAAATCATTATTTGCCTCAGTCATCGTCATCCCTCACACAGACTGAGGAAAAACTCCCCCCAAAAAACCCTATAACAGGGAAAAAAGACACTGTATCCACGTAATGAGCAGAAACTGATACGTCCAAAACCGACTCCAGAGAGTCACGTAGAGCATCGTAGTTTAGCCGTGTATTTGACGAGCTGCGAACACGTTGATTTTGTTCGATGAAATATCCTTTTTCTTTGAATCCTAAGCAGAGTGGCTTGATTATTTTCAAAAACATGGGAAGAAGGCAATGAGCAACTAACGAAGAACTCCACCAAAATCGAGCAAGAAATTAGTAAAGAGTACAAGAAAATGTCCTAAAAAATAGCAAAACAAAAAACAAAAACAAACAAACAAAAAAATGGGAAAGTTAAAAAAAATCAATAAAATGTAAATTCTTATAAATTATAATTAATTTGAAAAAATATTTTCAACTGTCTTCATTAAATTTTCAAAATATATAATTGTACAAAATATTTCAACAAAATCAGCAAAAGTAGTAAGAAAACCAGCTAATTTTCTCAACTCTCCCAACCTCCCACTTCTCCATCCCACCTGGCCAAGGCCTCTGCTGTCAAAACTAAAATAAATATAAATTATGATAATACAAATTTTTAGTTTTCTGGAATTTTCCCTCAAGCTTATTAAAAATAATTTTCTAGATCTTTTTTTTTTTTTTTTACGTTATTTTGCCCTTTTTTAACAACATAGCAACTGCTGTACAATCACTGTGAAATATCTAAATATAAAAGCTTGCATGTTATCCCTTTTTTACCCCCCCAACAAGAGAAATTAAAGTAAAATTATATAAAACTAAAATTAAATATAACAAACATAAACATTTTTAGACATACATAAGTAAACAATTAAATAAATAAAAATGAAATTCTTTCAGTTTCAAAATAAATCAAACCAATTTGCTCAGGTTTTAAAGGTTTTACTACTTGTAAAAGGCGTCTGAACGCAGCATGAGAAAAGTGATGTCAATCCAGGTTTCAAAGGGTTAACCTGCCTCCCTTTATTCATCCTGATGAGTGGATTCAACAGATTCTGAGGATCTGTATTCACAAAATACGTTTCAGGTCTGTAAGAGGACGATAAATCAGCAGTCGAGGACATGAGATGAAAACAAGTAGAAAAGACGGCACATTTTATTGTATATTACATCATGTGGAGATAACATAAATCACAGCACCATTATCTTTGTGAAATATGTTGCAGGCTGAACTGCACTCTCAGGAAGGAGAGTAAAGTACCCAGAGTGAGAGTGCCAAGAGCGCTGGATGAATGGCCTCCAGTGAAGAGGAAAAACGCTGGAAAAACGCTGTGAGAGACGGAGAAAAAAGGCCCGCACTCAGAGAACCCCCCCAGATGTGGGTGGTGGTCTTGCAGATATTATAGTGTTAAATGTTTCATCAGCGCGGCGGCAGCGGCGGTGGATGGAGCTCTGAGCAGACAAAGCATAAATCAGACTCTCACTCTCTCAATCTCCCTCTAATTTACTCTCTGTTTCCTCTGCATCCCTCACTTCCTCCTGCCCTATCTCCATCTCTCAGCTCTCAGAGAGGGGACCTCTCTTTATTTCTCTTAACTAGTGAGCCGGCATCATCAAATCCTTTATCCTCTCACAGCCTCAATTATTCAGCAGCAAAGAGTCCAAATCAAGTGACTAATGACTTTGATCAAGAGTAGCTCGCTGGCACTAAGCAAAACTTTCTGCACTAAATTAAGAGCTGCATAATCTACTTTGGCGAGGGCCGACTCTTTAAGGAATATTTCGAGGTTTGTCTACGGGGGAAGTTGCCAATAATAAAATGTGAGCTTGCTCTTTGGATTGGCTCCATCCTCTCTCACGTCTAAAAGAGAAACACACCTGACATTCCTCAGCTGACACACAAAGAAAATTAGTTGTTGATTAAAGGAAGGTGAAGTTTATTTATGAAGCAGGTGAGCAGAGGAAGGTTCATGGTGCTGTTAAAGCTGGGGTAGGCGGTTTAAGAGGCTGTTTACATGGCAACGGTTCTAGCATGAAACTTTTAACTTTTGTCGTGGTTCGGCCTTTTGTTCACACATTTTCAGGGGCCTGAAAACTTTTGAAACCGGGTTCTAAAGTGTTATGCCATGTTCACAACAAACACCACAAAAAGTTTTGTGTCATAATACTCGCGCATATACGTTCGCTGGAGTATTTTTGGAGCATTTTTCAAATCTCGAAAATTTCGCCCTTAGCTAAAGTGGTTTGCGGTGAAACATAACAGAAAGCTGGATGTAAACACGCTCTGAAGCAGAGTGAACCAAGAGGCTAACACTCCTTTGGAACGCTCCAGGTGAACTGGGAAGTCGGAATATCAGAGATCCTAGTTTAAAATATCAACTGGAACGCCCCCCGAGGACGCCCACTTGGAAACTCGGAGAAACCACACAACCCCCGAAGATCAACATTCAACATGGCTGCTCAGTGCATGAACAGCAGTAAACACTCTGATAATACAACATTTTTTAGCTCTCATGTATTATTTGTATAACATTAAATCAGCTGTACACATGGTACTGCTCATCTTCTGTCGTTAGACAGGTTTTTACGATGTTGGTATGTACAAGTACAACAGAGAGAGGCTGTTTTAACTGGTATTGCTAACAGAAGCTAACCCTGGTACTGTTCGCTAACAAGAGCAAGTACAAAAAAATAGGGCTGGGCGATATGGAATAAAGTCTTATCACAATGTTTTTATTCATATCAGTCGATATTGATATATATCACAATATCCATCAAATCAGTATTTCTGTCGAGCTTAAAGGTTCCTCTGACTCCTCAGTGAGATATGAAGATATCATCAGGTTAATTTAGGTTTAAATATTTATTTTCTGTCAGACATTGAACATGACAAATATACTGTAGAACAGGCATCACCAACTGGAGGACCTATTCTACTACAATTTAAAGAGGTCCAGTTACTAAAATTTCCTCCCAGCAAAGGTCCGAGCCTTAAACCTAAAATCAATATAAGCTCTGTTTGTCTGTCTCACTGTGCTGCTGGCGGACCATCAGCTGTTTGATCCATGATGATGAAATGCTGTGGCTGTCAAACACTCAGCTGTTCTAGAGTCAAAGTCCTTCACGTTTTTACACGATTGTTCAACACTCGCTGTGTTTTGGCGTGAAATTTTCCTCGGTGTCATGAGAGTGTGAGACAGAGCCCAAAAATGTGAGACGAACAGCAGATGGGAGTTGGTCAAAATTTTTTTTTTAAAAAAGCTAGGGAATAATTATAATTACATACTGAAAATTATAACAATTATTTAACACTTTCTTGATTATTCTTTTTTGTAAACTAATTTTCAGGTAGGTTTTTGTACTTTTTCATAATGTCTTGCTTATCTTTGGGTCATTTCTTCTTTGCTCATTGCCCTCTTGCTGTTATTTTGTAGGAAATCAAGCCAGTTTGCTCGGATTTCAAAGGGTTAAAGACTTATATCTCAACAATGATGCTTAAAGTCTCTCAGAAACCTTGAGGCAGGTTCACTCAGTTCATTTTGTTTGAGTAATAATTCCTTTTGAAACCTTCATTCTAAAGCTATTTACTGTGGGTTTACTGGATGGTTTTATGACGTGCTGGTGTGTGTACGAGGCAGAAATCAAAAGTATTCACAAGGTCACATGACGGCAGCAGAACGATTCTTCTCAAATGTCTTTTAACTCGCTGTACAGATGATTTTTTTTTTTTCCACAGCAGAAACTCAATAAATAACAATCTTTCTCACCTATAAAAGAACACAACAGCTGTTTGAGCAGCAATTAGAAGCTCAGAGATATAAAGTGTGTTACTGCCTTTACTCTACACACACACACACACACACACACACACACACACACACACACACACACACACACACACACACACACACACACCGTGATGTAATATTGATGTTTGAAACTTCCTTTTTAATGCAGCAGCTAATTGGAGGATCCACAGACAGACAGCCCTCCTACGCAGCAGCCCGATAAGGATTTCTATCATCATGATGTTCCTTTACTTTTTCTTAAATTTAAAAATATAAACGTGACTTTCTATCTGCATGAACGGAGCAGCGTTTAACACGAGAGGACGAGCCTGAACAGCATCAGAGAGGGAGGGGGGCAATTACAGGAAGGTGATTAAAACTTTTTAAATAAAATGAAAAAAAAACAAAAGAAAGCAATCAAGTTGTACCATCTCCTCCAGGCAAAACACAGACTTTTAACCCTTTGAAACCTGGAGCGACATTACTTTCTTGCGCTGCTTTCAAACACCTTTCACAAGTATTTAACCCTTTGAACACTGAGCAAATTTTGTGATTTCTTTCAAAAACATAGGGAAAAGGTAAAGGAGAAACTTGATAAATGTTCCTCAAACTTCAAGATATTAGAGAATATTTTTTAAAAACTTTTGGGAAATTGTCTAGAAGAAAATGTCAAGGGAAAAAAGGAAAGATTACATTTATAATTTTCATTACATAATTACATATCTAAAATTATTTTGTTACACAATTATATGATTATTTAAGCACTTTTCATCATTTGATGTGAAGTCAAGTGCTCGAAAGCAACAGGTGGTGATGTAACCTCAACTGTGAGGCCACGTTGGCCAATCAGAAGCCTGAAGTAATTACTGGAAAACACACACACACAACAACAACAACAACAACAACAGCAAAACGCAGACACACACACACACACACACAGGCAGTGTTTAGGTCGGTCCGATCGAACTTTGGGCCTGAGTGCGGTGCGTCTGGGTCAGTGTGAACACAGCAGCTGCATTCAGGTGCGGACCAAAACGGCCACCCCCTCAGGGAGGTCGCGGTACGGCTCCCAGCGAACTCTGGTGCGGTTTCAGATTTCAGTCTAAAACTGCCTTCATACCTCTGAGAGCCAAACGCACTGAGAGTGAGATCATCCGTATGACTCTCAATATGAATCCAAACACGCAGCCAGAGCGGGAGGAGCGACACATTCACTCATATTCAAGAGCTGATCTGCTGTAACACGGTCACACTGGCAGGTCTTTACACATCCAGCATAATAAGGTCATAATACAGTCAGTGCTCTCCACATTAGAGCAGCCTGATCCTGCAGAGAACCTCATTTTTTCCAGCACAGTTTCAATGTTGAGAGCAGGATGTGATTAGTGCTGTTCCTCCACGGTGTTGCAGTGTGGTGTATTGTATTGTAAAGGCAGCGCAGTGCTTTAGGTAATGTCTGCACACACGCTGTGCATGGCTGATTGATGTCGTCATTAAACCGTCTGCTGCACCTACTTTAAATGCTGCTCTCTCTTGTCTCTCCAGCCACTCGGAAGAAAAAAAAAAACCTTAAGGGTTTCACTGTACCGCTTTTTCATGACACAGGCAAAAGTTATGCAAATATAATAATCATTCATTAGTCATTATCAGGTGGAAGTCAGCTGGTTGAGTTGTTTTCATAACTGTGCTATGTGGCCTGAAAAAAAGATATGTCAGTGTGCACTTCTGGGGCTGTGATTATTTGAGTGAGCGCGGATCTTTTGTTTATCCAGCAAATTCTGCTGCGCAGCATCCGGCTTCACTTTCAGACACTGACGACATTAACTGCTGAAGTCCATCTTTGTTTAATATTCGTCTTCAGTGTCTCAACAGTTCAGGCTCTCTGTCATCGTATGTTGTGCTTCATAAAGCTGCGCACGTTCAGTGAGAGACAGGTTTGGACTGCAGGTAGGTCAGTCTATTGACTTCCTCCTACTCATTTTCAGACATGAAATACTTTACTGAATATGTCCGGTGGGAATTCTGATGTTGTTTTTGCTTACATTTTTATTTTTGTTGTCTTATTTTGTTTGCCATGTTCGAAATAAAGATCTAATCTATCACTTTGTTACTACGAAGTCACGCTGTTCCAACACGTGCACATTGAGTCTCACTGGAAGAAGTAGGGACATCCGTGAAAAAGGCACCGTCTGAATGGCAGCATATGTAGCATTTTTGATAAAAGACAACTGTGAGATGACCGTGTTGCCACTGAGTGATATGATGCATATGATAAACACCGGCAGGTTTATTTCTATTGCAGCCGCTCATTAAAGCCAATCTAATATCACCAGTTTCTTTGTCTCGTATCAGAGTGAAGAAGATCTCGGTGTCTTCCTCCGTCCACACATGCCGAGTCATGTTTTGTAGAATGTCATGTGACTATGCTGAACTCTTTCTTCTTATTTGGGTTTAATGGCGGTTGGCATCCATAAAATTGCATTGAAGTTTGCCAAATATGGCTTTTTTGAATCGCCTGAAATACCATCTCATGTGAGCAGTGAAAGACTCTGAAAGCAGCACAAGAAAAGCGATGTCGCTCCAGGTATCAAAGGGTTAATCTGTTTACCTGTGTAAAATCCCAAACTGTTGGTGTTTTTTTTTTTTGTTTTTTTTTTAGCATTAGACAGTTTTCTGAATCTCTTGTTGCTTCTATCCTAACCTTGTTTTTGTACTGTATTTAACTAAATACATACTAAATAATTCATTTATTTTACAATTTACACAGCGTCCCAGCTGTTTTGGAGTGAGTGTTGTACGTACATGCAAACAAATGCAGCCAGACATCTGATGCACTAACCCCCTCCTCTGATGCTAAGCTAACACCCTGCAGCAGCAGCTCCTCTCAAACCCTCCCCTCCTGCACACAAACTTTTCAAACTTCTCCGACAAACACAAAGAACTAATGTGCTGTTTCTAACCAGGTATACAAAACCTCTCCAGCATTAAATTAATATTGAAAACATCTCCTTCCACTGCAGCCCCCAACAGCCTCTGACATGCACATGATGAGTGTTTACATTAATCAAACCTGTCAATAGCGTCACGGCGCGGGCCGCGAGGTTAAAGCGATTAACTGAGTAAAAAAACAAAGCTCTGCATTCACAAGTGTCCGTTCACAAGAGCAGAAAAAAATGAATTAGTGGCTTCTGTGCTGCTGCTTTATTTTTCGGCTGATTGAATCAGAATTAGAGAGGCGGACGAGTAAAAACACAAAACTCACAGCATTGATTGTTGACTTTCAAAGGCCCACTAGAGGGCATCTCATGCACAAAGTTTGCTGTTTATTTATTTGTTTATTTGTAGGAATGAAATCCTCCTTAACTGACAAACAGAGTTTCATCTTCTATTAAAGAAATACTGAAAAACTCCTCTTACAATCAAGTTTACAATCAAGGACCTCATGCAAGAAACAACATACGGACAAATTTCTTTTTTATTTTGTTAGTAGCCACTGATTCTTGGGATTTACAAATGTTTTTCTTATTTTTGCTTTTCTCTCTGGTCAGGAGCACTCTGACCAATATATGAGAAAAACATCTCGTTTTCACAGACCACACATTGTTATCCAGCACAACAAAAATAAGTTTTACATCTGAGGAACATTTAATCAAACATTTAATCAAATTTAGATAATGTTTTACAGCAACTAGAAAATGCATTTCCTGCATTTCCTGCACAGGAACGTCTTCCTGTGAATGCTGAGAGCTAAAAAATCATGGCTGAAAATGCAGAAATGTTAAGCAAACTGCCAGAAATATCTATCTCTATATATGCTGCTTTTTCTTTGAACGATTTTAGTAATTTAGATTTTTATTTGACTTTATTACATTTATTAAAACCTTTTTGCGTTGTACTTTTACCTTTAATACTTCAATATAGCTGCCTGAAATTAAATTTACCTTATTAAACAGCAGATCTACATCTGTTTCACTACTGTAGAAATTCTTCTTACTTCAACTCTTTTTTGGCGTCATGTCTCCAGTCTTGTTCATGTGTCCGAGTCTTTGCACACGACACTAAACCTGCCCTTATATGGTGTTAAGGGGGCGTGGCCTGTGCTGACAGGTGACTGATGATCAGTGGGATTTATTATTGAACTCACCTGGTCAGAGCAGATTTGGATGCTTCACTAAAACCAACGTAAAATAATTACTTCAATCAGTGACACAAATCAAGTTATCAAGTTCAATTAACAAAACTGCTGTGAAATCAAACTGAGAAAACTTAATTTGTTTATGTGTTACAGACTGAATTAATTACTTTAAGTAAGTTGACAATTCTCTTTTTTCAGTAAAAGTTTTCAACTTCTTGTATTTTCTCTCAGTAGAAAATGAAGAAAAAAATAAAGCAGAAATGTAAGAGCACGTTGCTGCATGAGGCTGAGTCTGTTGTCCCAGTATGTTGAGAGGATTGTTTTCCCGTAAAGAGGCGGCGTGCGCCCCGGCGAGAGGGTGATGGACGAGCGGCGTGATGGGACCGGAGCGCGGGGGGAACACCCTGCCAATACGCAGGCAGAGGGATAGTGCTGAGTGGCCGAAAACGCAGCAGCGCTCGGACTGCCACCGGGCCATCTGTTGATCTATGGAGCAGCAGCCGCGCTCATTTGTCTTGGTTCTGCTCCGCTGATCACGCTGTGGCTCTGCGGGCCGCACGGCGAGCTACTGCCGGCCTTTATTTGACTTTATTAGTGTTCACCATGTGGACAAATCAGAGGCGTGCGCGGGGGGGCAGAGGGGAGCGAGCAGTTTATTTTACACAGAAACACACATGGACACGCCTGAGGAGGGCTTGTGTTCACTGTAGCACCTCCAATAAATGTGCACCGGTTTTATTTTAGGAACCGGCAGCTTAGTGATGATTTCATGACCGTTAGATCTGAAAATGATTTCGTAACGGGGCCTGTGCGTGATATTCAGAGCGTATTATTCGTCTGGATTCTCAACATGAAGGTGATCGAGCTAAAAGCTAGCAGCTAACGATGCGTACACGTTTACGTGATGTTAAAAAAAGAGGAATTATTGTGTCAGTCTGACAAAAACTAGACTTCTAAAATACATCTTAACGTTTAAGTCTGACTGAAATTACACTAAATCGAATTTCTCCAAATGGGACTAACACAGTCTAATAATTCGACAGGAAGTGGATTTCCTGCGTCATGTAAACACCTCAGTTGGTTTTTAACTGGACTCGGCGTTCGGCCCGTGCTCCTCGCCGCCGCTCGGTCCTCCATCGGTGGTTAGAGACCGTTTGTTATGTGTGAGGGGGGAGGGGCTGCTGCTAAACGTGTCCGACATTATTAACGTGTAAGCACTGAGGAGGGACTGGAGTTTTAATTTTGGCTCAGGTGAACATCATCAAACTCAGATGATGTTTCAGAGTCATTATAATGAGTTATTACATTTCAGGGCTAAAGAAACATCACCACCTGTGGTCCATTAATTCCCATTACTGCAATTTCAGTAACTGTTTATCTCTCTACTGAACTGGAGTACATTTACTAGAGTACTGAAGTACAAATCTGAGTAACTTTTGCTTTACTTGAATATTTTAATCTCATAACACTTTCCACTTCTGCAAGTGCAGCTGAAAAAACTAGTCGATTAAAGATTTATTTGGCAACAATTTTATCACCGTGTAAGTCATTTTTCATGCAAAAAAACATTTCATGGTTCCAGCGTCTCATATAAACAGTATGAATTTTGATTTATTAAATGTATTAAAACCTTTTAGCATGTCTACATTTACTTTTGATACTTAAATGCATTTTCCTGGAATCACATTTGTTTAAGTTTATTAAACAGTATGCGTATATCGGTTTGACTCCTGCAGGAGTTCTTCTTCTTTCAGCCTTTTTTGGCGTCTCCAGTCTTTGCACACGGCACTAAACCTGCCCTTATATGGTGTTTAGGGGGCGTTACCTGTGCTGACAGGTGACTGATGGTCAGTGGGATTCATCACTGAGATCACCTGACCAGAGCAGATTTGCTGCAACCGGAGATGACTTCTCTAATATTTTCTCTTAGCAGAAAATTAAGATAAATTTAAGTGAATGTTGCGTCCTGAGGCCTGTTGATGTGTATCAGAAGGAGTTGTTGAATGACAGCCAATCACGCTGCAGCCACGAGCAATGACAAGTAACGTGAACGTGTTGCATATGGTGAAGCTGCACTGCAACTCCTCAGGAGACGCATTCACGTCAATAATGCAAGGTGAAAATTTGCTCACAAATTTGTGTGAACACAGTATGAAAACATGAGCTACGCAAACACACATCCAACCACAGGAAATGATTCGACACATGAAGCTGCACGCAGACAGAGAAAAGACGCCACCGTCTCTGAGCTGAGAGCCGCTGACGGGGACGAATTAACGATTATAAAGTTGTTTTGTGTCTGTCATCGAGTCGCCTTCAACATTTCACCGAGTCAAGACGGCGGATCGATGCTGCTGTCAGCCAACCAACGCCTTCTCGGCTGCACCCACAGCGTCTGCTGGGCAAACGCCAGTGACTATCCAGTCAACACACACACGCACACACACACACACACACACACACACACACACACACACACACACACACACACACACACAGAGCCTCTAGCTCGGATCCATTCATTTTTAATTCGATGGCATTGTTGTCAAAAACCTCTGGAAGAGGGCGAGAGAAGCAATCTGCAGGATACTTGTTTTTCATGACTTTGACGACACCTTTGGTGATAAGCAGTCGCTGCTTTGGTGTTTTGCATTTACCGCAGGCGCCGGCTCAATATAATCTATTATTAAATACTACTCTTATATTTATTCCAAACAAATTGCTATTGTTGCTTCCATAAACACAAAGAGACGATAAGTGCAGAAGAAAGAGAGTCGCCTCGCTGCTGAACAGCACAGTAAGGGCTTTTAAACAATCCATTGGTTGACTCATTATTGTATCAGCGAGCCAGGTGGAAAACGTGTTTTATTTATGGGAAAAAATTGCAAATGATTATTTTAAGGCGCAACAAATCACAGGCACACTGCTTCCTAACCACAGTGTGCAGCCGGCTCACTGAGGGAGGTCAGCAGCAGCACCGAGCCGAGCCTCCGGAGAGGAAACAGTCATCAACACAGATACTCAACCCACGGCCCGCTGGCCAAATCTGGCCCCTGATGGGGTGCCTGGTGGCCCCCTAAAATCATTTTCTAATTCACAATAAAATCAAGTGACTCATTCTGGGGATTGTTTTCGTCCTTTTAGATGCCATAACGTGCCGAGTGACTAAAACAGCATCAAAAAAGAGCCAGAGGAGGATCCCCCACACCCCCACAGAGGCGCTAGATGAGACCCTAATGTCCTAAAATCCCAAAAACATCCTTAAATTCCGGAAACATCTGAAAATCTGAGAAGTGTCGTAAAGTCCAAGTGTCCTAAAATCCAAGAAATGTCCAAAAAGTGCTAGAAATGTCCTGAAATAATCAAAATGTCCTAAAATCCTAGAAACATCATAATAATCGGTGAAACATCTTAAAATACATAATAAAATCCTAAAAATTAACTAAGTTTTGAGAAATGTCCCGAAACCCTAAATGTCTTAAAATCTTATAAATGTCCCAAAATCCTGAAATTGTCCTAATAGTGTAAAACTGTTCTGAAATCCTGGAAACATCTTAAAATCCTAGAGATGTCCTCATGTCATAGAAACCTCCTAAAATCCTACATACGTCTTAAACTCTTTGAAATGTCTGTTAAAATACCGTAAATGTCCTAAAATCTGAGAAATGTCCCAAAATCCTAGAAACCTCCTACATTCAGAGGAACGTCTTAAAATCTTAGAAATGACCCAAAATCTTGAAATCCTCCTAATATCCTGGAAATGATCTGAAAACCCAGAACATCTTAAAATCCTAGAGATGTCCTTATGTCATAGAAACCTCTGAAAATCCTACAATCGTCTTAAACTCTTTGAAATGTCCTAAACTCTGAGAAACTTCTTGAGGTCCTACAAACATCCTTAAAGCCAGGAAATGTCCTAAAATCCTGGAAACGTCCTAATATCCTAGCAACCTCGTAAAATCTTAAAAACGTTGGAAAACTCTTAAAATGTGGTGCCGCTGAGACTCAGGCGGAGCAGGTTTGGTTTCTGCCGTCATGACGCCGGAGTTCAGTGTATTTCTGTCTCCAGCTGCAGCAGTATTTGGGTATTTCCCGGGTATGCAGCACTTTATTCAAGGCCACACGGCGTGCATGAGTAAAGTATTTTCATCAGCACGCTGTCAGACAGCCGCCGCTCTCCCTCCGACAAATGACTAAACAGTCCTTCGTAAAGAGGCGGTGGGCGGGGCTTCTCTGCACCGCGCCACTCTCACCTCCAAATCAAACGGATGAAAGTTGCTGTGTGTTGCTCTCGGCGCGAGTTTTCATGTAGAAAACTATGTCAGGCGGAGCTGAGTTATGAGGAGACGACTGACCCACATACAAACACGCACGCTTGTGTGTAATTCAGAGCCATTGATTTCCTATTTTCAATTAATAATTGTAATTAGTGGCGGCACAGTTCAGGCAGTGCGGGATGTGGGTCGATGAGGGGGAGGGCGGTGATGGAGGACAGGCCAGACGGATGACACAATTTACTGCTCGCAGCGCTGGAATAAAGTGTCGGTTTACTGTGACACTGACCGTGAGAGCGAGCGTCCGCTCATCGACTCTTCACGGATTTGTCTTTAAAGGAGGCCGTTTTCATGTCCAGATAACAAACCGCTTCTGTAATCAGTGCCAGACCACAGCGGTTATTTTCACGCCTCTGGCAAAAACACGTCAGGCCTGCAGAGACGCTCCACTGACTTCTCTGATCGTTTTTAACCCTTTCAAACCTGAGCAAACTGGCCTGTTTTCTTTCCAGAACATAAGAAGGACAATAAACGATTTTACGACTAATGAAGTAAGTGATGAAAACTAGTGAGAAAATAGTAAAAGTTATCAGAGAATTCCTTTAAAAAACAGCAACAACAACAACAACAACGACAACAAGGAAGGAAATGACCTTAACACAATATTAACCCTTCGGCAATGATTGACTGATGCCATCTAAAAACATGGTGGCATCGCCACAAAAAACAGGCATTTAAAGGGTTAAAATTCTGAAAATGAATGAATATTTGGTATTTATGATTAGAATTCATGTAGGTTTGACAACATGAACTCAATGAAAGTAGAAAATCATATTAATGTTTAACATTTTTTTAAAGCTTGATTTGAAAAGTGCATTTTGCGATACCAGAGTGTGTGATATTAAAGCGGGTCCAAAGGGTTAAATATGTATGTCAAATATAGTTGTCTGGACATTATCTCTGAGGGTTTGTTTTTGATAATTTTCTGATGATATTCTCTCTCTGACTCTTTTCTTTTTGCTGCTTATTGTGTTTTTTTCATTTTTTCAAACCAAATTTCTCAGATTTCAAAGCTTTAACATCTCGAGCTCAAGAAACCTGATGTCGATCCAGGTCTCAAAGGGTTAAATAATTGCTTCTATTAACGGTCATCGACAGTTTTGCTGCAGAGTGATGCATGAGATCACTTGATCACTGACGTGTTTTCGTTTTTTAATGCGAGTGTTGAACTCCGGCTCGCTTTCTTGTGTCATAATTACATTTTAATGATCTCCTGTTCTGCAAACTTTGGGCGTGAACATGAGTTCAGGTCTAATGGCTGCTGGAGCTGTTTGTCCTCCCACCGACCCTCAGATAAATATGAAGAGGTGAGAGGTGCACATCAGACAGCTGATGGCGCCATTTGGCTGAGGTCAAAGGTCGACCATCATCCAAAGCTGCACCGGAGTCATCTGCCGGACGCCGACACGTTTATGACGAGAGTTTCGTTTCGTTTCTGATTACTGTTCGATATTTTTGCAGACCAGCAGTCAGAAAAAAAACTGTTGATATTGCATGTTTCAGACGCATCATATCAACGTTTCCAAAGTGACACCTGTGAGCTGATCTGCGCATCAGGAGGGGAAAGAAATGGAGGACGGCGAGGGACCTCAGCAGGACGGCTGCCAAGCTGCAGACGCAACAAACCACACCGGCGGTGTTTGAGGGTTCATCATCGTCCAGCAGCCTTTTAGCCTCACACACGGCGGTGTTTCAGTCACACGTCACAGAGGTTGTTTTCTTACTGAGATTTTGTTGAATTTCCTGTTTTTATGACGCCACTCAAGAGGTTTTATTTCACAGAGAGATCATTGTGTTTCTGGACGCAACAGGGCAACAAAAGCCATCATTGCATTTCCTGCTCAGACAGTATCACAAGAAGCATTTTACCACGAAATAATTGTGTTTCCTGCTAAAATAGTGCCATGAGAGCGGTCATATCTCACAAAGAGCTTTTCCGGCTGGAAAAGGGCCACAAAAGCACTTGTTCTTTAGCAACACATCATCACATTTTCTGTGGAGATATTGTCACATTTATCAAGAAAATGTCATGTTTTCTCCCGAGAAAATGTTTTTTTTTTTTTCAAAACATTGTTACATTTCCTGTCGGGATAGTGCCACAAAAAGCACCTGTATGTTACCGAAAGATCATGGTGTTTTCTGCCGAGACATCACCACAAAAGTTTTTCGACATCCCTGCATTTCCTGTCGGGGTAGTGCCATTAAAAACTGTCGTTTTTTACAAAGACATCATTGCCTTTCTTGCCGAGATAGCTTCTCTAAACGATGTCTGTTCATCGTGAGCCCTGTAACTCACACTGTTTATTCCACTCAACACAAATTCCCCAAACTTCTACCAGGCCGACGCCTCACATACCTGCCAGTCCAGCTGCAGAACACCAGGATGAAAACCTGGAAGAAATAAAACCTGATCGAGCTCCCAGCAGCACGCTCCTGTTTCCAACACATGTAATGTGATCCGTTGGGAAATCATTCAGCCTCGTCCCCGGAGGCTCCTCACGCAAAAAAGGTGCTTTGAAATGTCAGATCCGTCTCCAACAAGTCCTTCATTTAAAATCAGTTTAACCCATAAATTAGACTTTTTTATTTCTCTCTGAAACCAGGCAGAGACCTGGGGAAATCAGCTGCTCCTCTGAGCTGTGTCCTCCAAAATATAAATTTTCCAACTCTCTGCAGATTACAGGCCCGGGGGGGGGGGCTGTGTTTTTAATGATCTTTTTACCTGTAAACACGTGAAAAACTGACAAATATACATGTTGGCTGTGAAACATTCAACACTCAGCTGTAAGTGCACTTACATCTGCACACCAGCTGAGCCACGTTTCTGTTTTTTATTAATCTGACGAACTTTTAGATGTTTTCAACATAAACATTTGCTTTT
>NC_056463.1:481737-506579 GCF_008729295.1 Plectropomus leopardus
TTTTGCAAATCAATGATAAATTACATTTAAAAACGCAGCAATTTCTGTTACAGATTTGTGCAAAAATTCAGCAATATTTTGGAAATTTCTATAAAACTCAAAGTGGAGTGGACACTAGACTGTGTCTCCACTGAGTGATGTTCTGCAACTTCTCCTCTGGTGATAACATCCCAGTAACCATGGCGATGGACGTTCAAAACATCAGCAGCTATATTTCTATTGCAGCCACCGCACTAGCTGCCATTATTTCAATCCGAGGCCACGTAGGCGTGTTATGGAGCCGTGATGGAAAGGCGAGCCCCTTGTATGTGGGAGCGGCCACATATGAGGGATTTCTGGGAGATGTAGTCCACGATTTCACAGAGGAATTGTGGGTTAAAAACTTTCTCAGAGTTATGTGATGCAATAAAAGCTCTTGTAGCTCCTGCTGCATCATGAGGGAGCCAGTTCCTACTGACAAGCATCATGTGACCTCACAGCGTCATGTGACCTCACAGCGTCATGTGACCTCACAGCATCATGTGACCTAGAAAAGCCCAAAAAAAGTTTCCACTGCAGTTTGGACAAATACAGCTTTTCACAATGGGCTGAAACACCACCTCATTTGAGCATAATTTGCGATAAGTGGGAGTTTTTTCAAGATTCACATGTTTCTATTACACATATTTTATATTCGCAATTTCAGTTGGCACAATTTGAGGGTTAATAGAAAACCGCCTAGTGTCTTGGTAAAATGTTCTGCTTTTGTGGCACTATGTTGGCAGGTAAATCACCAATATTTAGGTAAAAAGAAAAGAAAAAAAAGCTTTTTGTGGCATTATGTTAGCAGGACTAACAATGAGCAATGTCTCTGAGAAAAACTTACAGCCTTAAAAAACAGCCACCTTTCATGGCACTCGGCAAAAAAACAATGTATTTGGGAAAGACAGACGCTTTTTGTGGCACTAGACTGGAAGGAAACGTAGCAATATCTCTCTGAAAAAACAACCGCTTTTCATAGCTCTATCTCAGCAGGAAACACAGCGAGCGATGTCTCTGTGAAACAACTATTTACAGCCGGAAAAAATAACCTCCTTTCATGTTACTGTCTCGGCCAGAGGTGCAGCAACGTCAGTTAGTGGCACTTTCCCAGCAAAAAAACTAAGAGCGTCTCTTGGTAAACAGACAATTTTTGTGGCACTAAGCTGGAAGGAAACGTAGCGATGTCTCTGTAAAAAACACGTTTCGTGGCACTATCCCGTCCAACAAGTGACTTGTTGCTAAAAATCAACCACTTTTGTTTAACCAAAAAAGCTGCTGGAAATTCAGCTTTAACTCCCTAAAAATCACCAGTTTATCTGTTAGTTGGTGTTGAACATCAGTCTGCAGCTCTGCAGCTTCGTCTCTCCTCGGTGTCACACCGTCCACTGTCCCCCGTCCCCCGTCCCCTGTCCCGTCCACCTCCTGAGCTCAGATGCTACGACACTTAAGAAACATTGATATAACATGTATGAAACATACGCCCACGTTTTCCTCTGGACTGTGCACAGACGGTCAGAGGAAGTTATCACCAAAATAAAACTTATTTCCCAGCTCTGTATGACCACCTGCTAACACCACCTCACTCGTCGTCTGAAATCCAGCTGCTCGCTCTGGGCTCTTTAACGTGTAATGGGATTCATTTTCACAGAAATGTTCAGACATAAACCGCCGACGAACATGCACGATTCTAAGAGGCTGGAGGCGAAATAAAAGGACGGCAAATGTTATCTGTCCTTTAATATACGAGTGTGTTTATTTCACCGCGAGTCGCTAAACAGACGAGAACGACACATTTAAATCAAATACTGTCGCTGCTACACTTCACCACGGAGGAAAAAAAGTCATTTGTATAATGCATAAATTAAGAAATTATGCTCTGAAAATGATTAATTTGTGCTTTGAATCAAAAACGTCCGAGTGCAAATGAACAGAAGCATTTAGCAACATTTTAAAATACTGTTTAAACGGACAGTTAAACCAAAACTTTAAAATCCAAATCACGATATGATGATCCCAAATCATGCAGATACAAAAAATAAAGACCTATTGTGACTGGCTAAAAAAATGCAAGAAAATAGATGTATATAACCTTATTATTATTATTGTTATATTTCACAATATTTATTTTTCATATTTTTAAGCACTGTTTTCAGTTCTTTTCTTTTTTTATTTGTTGTTTTTTTGTTTTCAGGTAATTTTTTTTTTTTTTTTTTTAATTTTTGGGTCATTTCTTACTGTCCTTTCCCGCGTTTTTGAAAGAAATCAAGCTAATTTGGTTTCAAGGAATTCATTACTTTGAACCAAAATCCAAACAGGAGGGATGTTTGAGCTGCGGAGCCGCTGTGAGACTTTAGAATAAATGTTTTTGTGACTTCAGGAACGTCAGAAACGCAGCCGTCTGACGTCTTTGCAGCAAATCATAAAATGTCACTTGTGCTTCGTTGAGAATCTTTTCTTGGGGATTTTAGAACTTTCCTAAAAAAAAGAAGAAAAACTCAATGAAAGCAGCTATAATGACGAGTCTCTAATATTGGGAGGACAGTTGGCGTGTTGGGACTTTCTGAGCTGCATCAGATGTGACGAGATGAGCCGACATGTGAGAGGACGCTGAGCGCTGTGCTTGTGTGTTTCTCCGACAATTAAAGAGCAGCAGCTGAACGGCGGGTTTACACTGATGTGAAGAAGCTCATGTATGTGTCGAATCAGCTGCGACTGAACATCTGTCGCCTCATCTGCTCGCCGTAATTGTCTCATGTTCGCTTCGACGGAAGAGTTTGTTTTTCTTTGGTTGAAAAACTTAAAACCAAACTAAGATAAGCGTGGAGAGAAATATTTTATCTCCCTGACCAGCTCCTCCAGCGACAGATCCAAACCCACGCGGCGCCGAATAAAGCTCATCTGTTTATGATGTGACAAACAGCACAAAGATTTCCTTTTGCAGAAATATGAGCCGTCTCTTGGACTAAAAATAAAAGGCAGCAGAGGGAGAACCGGCCATTAAAGCTCTCAGTGACCCGGCGGCATATCTTCAGAATAAAGCTCCCATCTTCCAGTTTTAAGAGATATCTGACAACATTTAACTCGGTATTAGCTTTTGTTTGCCCGTCTCTCTGTTTACGTTGATTTCAAAGCTCTCTGTGCTGAAACTTGAAGTGGAAATGGATCCACTTTGTAGCAGAGGCCGGATTGATCTGACTCTGACGGCTCTAACAGCAGATATAGATAACCGCCCGGCGCAAGTGAAAAGATAACGACTGAGATTGAATCACTGTTCCGCGAGACGCGCCGCAATTTTAACAAGCCGGGAAACTTTGTGTGTATCAAGTGGAAAAAGTTTGAAAATAACAATGCAGATGACAGGAAAATGACTTTGTTTTGTTGCACAGACGTTATGCAGAACACACGATCCCCTGTGGAGGGAACGGCTCAGATCACGCCGCACGCCGTCTGATAGGAAACAACAGCCACGGATACGTTTTTATTGATCAAACACAACGTGCATCTGCAGCTTCATGAGGGCGCCCTCACTTCACACGCATGCACAAACACGCACACACGCACGCATGCACGCACGCACACACACATAACGAGGGAACGATGTGTGTTAACTTGTTCTGAGTGAAGCTAAATTGTGTCTCCGTCAGTCATTCATCTGGTCGGTTATATCAGACACTCAGAACTCGGCTCTTTGTTGCCGTCAGTCAGACAAAGATCTGTTTAACCCTTTGAAACCTGGAGCAACATCGCTTTTATTGTGCCGCTTTCACACTCCTTTCACAAGTATTTAAACCTCTGAACTGTGAGAAAATTGATTTGATTTCTTACAAAAACGTTGGAAAAAAGGCAATGAGTGACAAATGTGATAAATGTTCCATAAACTAAAAGAAAATAGTAGACTTAGAAAATTACTTTTTAAAACGCTAGGGAAAATGTCTCAGGAGAAAAAGCTAGGGAGAAACTATTATTGAAATTATCAGAATTTCATATTTAAAATTAGGTTACAGAATTATACATTTTAGGTAAGAACTTTTTTCAGGTTGTTTCCTTTTTTTAACAATTTTCTTCCATTTATTATTATTTTCATTTATTTTTTAACTAATTTTCAGGTCATATTCTTGTAAATTTTTACTAATTTCTTGCCATTTTTTTGTCTTTTCTTTTTCTCTTGCTTATTGCCTTCTTCCCATGTTTTTGAAAGAAATAAAGCCACTTTGATCAGGTTTCAAAGGGTTAACAAGATTTATAATAAAATGTGTTACACATCATGTTAGACACTGCTGATTAAATTTAGATTTTTACTTTTTTCTGGACAGACATCGAGAAGATAAGTTTTCTTGTAACATGCAGTGAAAGCTTTGTGTAAAATGTTTCGTGACTGCGGTGAAGGCGTGGCCTCAAAGTCTGCTCACAGACACAACGTGCACAACGACATTACATGCAAAGTCCATGCAAAGACACAAATAGATGCAAATACCTGCTGGATGATGCAACATAAATGACGCAAGGACACGATATTTGCATCTTGGTGTTAGTGCTTAGCAACGTGGCTTTGAAATCATATTGCAATATATTTCGGCAATATCGTGACACACAATATGTATCTTGACATCTTTTAATGTCCTTTAGACTAATATTAACTGCTAAAATACAAAATTACTAAATGAACTGCAGTTACAATAAAGTTAAAAAAAAAAGTTGAAATC
The DNA here is from genome assembly GCF_008729295.1 of Plectropomus leopardus. NCBI lineage: Eukaryota > Metazoa > Chordata > Actinopteri > Perciformes > Serranidae > Plectropomus > Plectropomus leopardus. Next base: position 486,462 of record NC_056463.1, read on the forward strand.
ACTTATAATAAAATTTTAAAAAGTATATTTATAATCAAATACATAAAAGCAGGACCCATGGTGCTTTTATTTTGAAGGACCCGGCTGGTCTCGGGCAGGAAGTGTTGATGTTTTTGTGGATTTGAAGCTTTTTCGGTCAGCAGTTGGATGTTAGCAGGAAGTTAAAGTGTGACGGCGGTTTGAGGATTCCTCCGCTGCGAGCTGGAAACAAACTAACAGCTCTGCAGTTCACGGATTATTTCTAAATCCTTTTGGAGCTCCGTGGTCGCAAAATGTGACTAAATAGTCGCGATCGGAGCTCTGCAGATAGAAAAACACAAACCTGCTCACACTACCGACACTAACACGCATTAAGTTAGACTGTTGTTAAACCTGATGATTTATTCTCAGATATTAATAGAATTTGCAAAAATTTTGCAAAAAGTTTTTGTCCGGTATTTTCAGACTTTGAAACGGATCGATTTGACCTGTGACGTAACAGCAGGGTTAAAAGAAGAACACAAGAGTCAAACAAATACAAACACTTACGAACACAGAGGTTTCCACTCTCGTAGAAGCCGGGGCAGCACTGAGAGCGCCGCCTGTACATGGTCCTCACGCCACGCCTGTACGCCGTCTTGTAGCTGATCCTGTGACACACACACACACACACACACACACACACACACACACACACACACACGTATATATATATGTGTGTGTTTTTTCTTCAGGCCTTTTATCCATTAAAATAAGCACATTATCTAAAGTTAAAGCGACAGTTTGGGTCTGGTGGCGCTGCACTCTGAAATCTCGCTGAACTCTAAATGTGCTCACATCACCAGACTCCTGAAAGACGAGCGACACTTAAGTGTTTAAGGGAGTTTCTCCCACTCATTCAAGGACGCTGATGTTGTCTGACATTTCCTCCTCAGATCAATGACTCAGCTCTTCGCTGGAGGAGCTAAACTGGTGGCCATAAAGCTTAATGTGGTCATTAAAGACGATTCGCCGACGGTCTCTCATCAAAATGACCACATCAGACGGAGCTCAACTCTCCGCTGTTGGCTGGTCGACACTCGGGACCGACTGTAGCAGCAGTGCAGACGGGACAGGACGGACTGCGTCTGACACACCGAATTTCTTACATTTTCTTTCATTTTCTTATAAGAGAAAATATCAGAGAAGTCAAGTCCAGGTGCAGCAAACGCACTGAACCACCCAAATCTGCTCTGACCAGGTGAGCTCCCACCAATCATTAGTCACCTGTCGGCTGGTAACGCCCCCGAAACACCATATAAGGACACGCTCTGTGCCGTGTGCAGACACGACATCCAAAAAGGCTATAAGGGTTTTTTTTTTTTTTTTCCAGTGTGTCATGTTCAACGTCACGGACAGGCCGGAAAACAGCAAATTAACGGTAGAAAGCAGCATTGCTGGTTTGGTTTCTTCACTTTATCATCTCTCTTTTTTAGTCAGTCTCTTTTTCTGACTCATTTGGATCAATGTTTTAGCTGCTTACGAGGAGACGGAGTGTCATTTTTGGCAACATGTCTCTGCATCTTGCAGGTTGAGGGGTTAACATTAGCACATGATCTGTTTGTTGCGTTTCCAACAATGGCGATCAGACGCAGATTAATCAGTATGCATGACCTCTGCAGACCCTGGAGTGAATGTCGGTTACAAAAACAAAAAGCCAGATGTTAGCAGGTGTCTGCAGGTTTTGTACAGTGGACATTTCTTTAAAAATCTTTTTTTAATAGTTAATTTGTCAGGGACAATGCCTAACAAGCCTGAGAACAAACTCTGAATGAGCTCATTCAGAGTTTCCAGCCGAGGCTCATTTGCAGCCCCCGTCCCCGTTTGAGCTTTTCTATCTAAGAATAAAGAAAACAAAACATATCACATAAGCTCACATCCTCAAAGGTGCATCCGACTAATTAAAAAGGGGCTACAGATGCACTGATGTGTAGCGTCTTTATTCTGTTTTTAGTGATTTAAAACCAGTTGGTCTGTTCGTTTTCGGAGAGGTAGAGACCTCTGTGGATAATTCAGCTCCCGATAAAAACCTCCTAAACAACAAACACTGAAGGAATTATAAGCAGGAGACACTGATTGTATGTTATTTTTTTGACTGAGAGCAGCAGAAAAATACATGTAACACAAAAAACGTTTAATTTATTTTCATCTAAAGGTGTCACTTTGAGCTTTGATGAAACGTAACGGGTACTTTTTATGAATTTGATGATGAAGAGGAGATGAAACGACAGTGAAGACTCATCAGCAGGTTCATGTTGTGTGTGCGTACCTGTGTCGGGTGCATTTGAACCAGTTGAGGATGTCGGTGCAGCGGGTGTAGTAAACCTGGTCAAACGGATGAGCGTAGGACTCCTGCACCGTCACTGCATAGCTGGAGGGACACAGAGCACAACGCAGATTAACACGGGGCCCAAACACAGCTGATAACAACACAGCACAATTCAGCTGCTAATCTCGAATAAATATTTGTCATTAATAAATTAACAAGCAGCCTGCCGCACATTTAATTCAAGGATATTATTCCTGTTATTGCTGTTACCCCCGAGGGTTTGGTGAAATGTGCATTGAAGCTTAAAGCTGAGCGTCACAGAGCTTTTTCCTCATGCTGCTCTGTAACATTTCCTCCGAAAACAAATCATCAGTATTGATCACAGGATGAGAGCAGCGTGTCCTTGTGCCATTTTTAAACCTGAAACATGTTTAAAAGGTCATCGATTCTTTCTGAGAACCTTAAAAGCTTCATTTTAAACTTTACGGCAGTGATAGTCAACTTATGGCCTGCGGGCCAAATCTGGACCCCAACACAGTGCCGGGTGGCCCCAAAACTATTTTCTAATTCACAGTACTGTTAGTACCTTCGTCTCCATAAGGTGTCAGAGTGCACAAAACAGCATCAAATAGAGCTTGTTGATCAAAGAAAGTTCCGGTAGAAGATCCCCCACACCCCCGACAGAGGTCCCAGCTAAGACCCGAATGACCTAAAATCCCAGAAACATCCTGAAATCCTACAACAGTCCTTAAATCCTAGAAAGGTCCTTAAATCCTAGAATTGTCCTGAAACCCAAAAAGTTCCTAAAATCGTAGAAACATCCAAAAATCCTGGAAATGTCCTGAAATCCTGGAAATTCCTGAAATCCTAGATATCCTAGCTATGTCCTGAAATCAAAGCAACATTCTCAAATCAAAGAAACATCCCAAAATCCTTGAAATGTTCTGAAATTCTGGAAAGCATCCTAAAATTGGGGAAAATGTCCTTAAATTCAAGAAACATCCTGAAATCCTAGAAATGCTCTAAAATCTCAGAAACGTCTGGAAATCCTAGAGTTGCAGGTCGGGTATCCGAGCTTTTTAGATTTCAAGAATCCTGACAAACTTTTGATTTCTATGATTTAATGTTCTGTTTTCACGTGGGTTCGTTCTCACCTGTTTTGGAAGAAATATTCGTGAACTGTGCGTAACCTTTAGTATAAAAGTGAAAACCGTCATCAGAGGTAATTTCATCTCCACAGTTCTGACATTATCGATCTCAGCACATGCACTCTGCGTCGCTCTCTTCACGGAGGACATTGTGCTTTTACTCAGCGTCGCACTGAGTGGCGAGACCACTCAGGCAGTCGCATTAGCATCGCCGTGGATTTACGGCCGCGGCGTGTCCCCAGGAGGAAACCTTTTGCTTTTGATTATCGGCTAACCCTCAGCTGTGATTTGTGGTGGGGAGTCCATTAGTTCACTGCGGCGTTTTGAGCCGACCTGTTTCACTAGAGGAGGCCGAACTGGGACTGAACTGACCTCTCCCAGTGGCTGCACACGTTGGGGTCGTCCGGGTTGAGGGCCACCGCCGCAGAGATCAGGCCCAAAAGGTGGAGCCACAGCAGGGCTCGGGGGGAACCCCACCGGCCCCCATCGTCCTCCTCGCTCCGTCCCTCTGGAAGAGACAGAGACAAGAGCTCACCTTTAAAACGCTGCGACATCGTGAACATGAATCAGGAGATACGAGGAAAATAAAAAAAAATCTGCAAAATAAAACACAAATACACTTTAATAAATGTGAAGAGAGAGGAGAAAACAGCCAGACATTTATTTGCAATTTCCTAAAACAATAACGAAAAGAAAGATATTTTCAGTATGACTCTTAAAAAAAAACCTCAACCATGTGTTGCTGCTCTTCACAGCAAATTCATTTTTTATGAACACCTGACCCCTCTGTAGTCTGAGGAGGAGGATTAAGGCCATATCGCAAAAAAAACAAACAAACTTCTGAGAATAAAGTCATATTATTATGAGAATAAAGACATAATCTAATGAGAAAATATTTATACTATTTCAAGAAAACAGTCATAATATTACAAGAATAAAGATGTAATTTAATTAGAATAATACTATTTCCAATCCAATCCAAATTTATTTAATTTTCCAAAGCACATTTAAAAACAACAGAGTTAACCAATGTGCTGCACATCATTAAAATACAAAAAATGAAAAACAATAGTAATAAAAATAATAAATAAAAAATGGCATAAATATAACAGAGGACAAGAAGGAAAAAATCCAAGAAAAAACAGCAAAATATTACCAAAATAAAGACCTAATTTTATGAAAATAAAATGATAGTTTTCAAGAAAAAAAGTCATTTTATTATGAGAATAAAGTTGTAACACCACATTTGTTTAGCTGCTGGAAATGCAGCGACGCCTCAGTAAAAAGCACCCATGTTTGGTGGTCAAAAAAATCACCTACATTTGGTTGGTTGGTTGGTTGGTTGGATGTTTGGTTCTTTGGTTGGTTGTTTGGTTGGTTGGTTGGCTGGTGGGTTGGTCTTTTTGGTTTGGGTGTTTCGTTCTTTGGTTGGTTGTTTGGTTTTTTGGTTGGTTGGTTGGTGGGTTGGTTGTTTGTTGGTTGGTTGGATGTTTGGTTCTTTGGTTGGGTGGTGGGTTGGTTGTTTGGTTCTTTGGTTGGTTGTTGGTTGGTTGGTTGGTTGTTTGGTTGGTTTTTTTGGTTGGTTTTTTGGTTGGTTTTTTGGTTTTTTGGTTGGTTGGTTGGTTGGTTTTGGTTGGTTTTTTGGTTGGTTGGTTGGTTGTTTTGGTTGGTTTTTTTTTGGTTGGTTGGTTGGTTTGGTTGATTGTTTGGTTGGTTTTTTTGGTTGGTTTTTTGGTTGGTTGTTGTTACCAGAGTTTAAACTGAACATATTGAAGCTGCCTTTAGCGTCTAAGCTTCTAAAATCTGGAACAAATTGCACAAAAAAACTACAAGCTGAGCCAGCGCTGACCACAGAGACGAGCCTGTTTACGTGTGCGTTTCAGTCATTTATCTTTAAATCATTCGTTTGTTGTGTTGTTTTTATCCTGTGTTTGATTGCTCTGTAACTGGTTACTGTTTTCATTCTTTGTGCTTCTGCTTGCTTTTATTATTTCGATCATCATCTCCTTTTTGCTTTTTCTGGCGTCATCTGTAAAGCACTGCAGGTCGCCTCAGGGAATAAAATGTGCTACAGAAAGACAAATCCTTCACATTTACTTACGCTTCAGAGGAAAATGTACTTTCTGCTCGGCTCCATAGAGCAAAAAAGACTTTTGACACATTCAAAAGAAAACATATGATAGGCCAAAGCCAATGCAGTGTCAATGACAATACCAGATTTTGAGCTTACAATCCCTCTCAACTTATCAGATGTTTCAACTGTATTTTTTTTAAAAAGTGATTTTTATTTTAGTTGGACACACATAAAACCGAATAACAACAAATAATGACAAAAAAGGAGAAAAGCAAAAAAGAACTAAAATAACATTATCCAGACAAATGCAGCAAAAGATAAATGACAACAAAAAGAAGAAAAACACAGAAGAAAAAGTAACAATCAGTCAACAATAATCCAGAAAAAAAAACAAGAAATACACAGAACCCAATGAAGAGAGAAAAGAAAAGAATATGATATATATGGACACACATGCAGAAATATTTATACAAAATTAAATAATTATTTGAAGTCCAACGAGGTAAAATGATCTAATATCTTAAAATAAATAATAATTAGGAATAATTATACATAATTAAATAATTATTTGAAGCCCAAAGCAGTAAAATGATCTAATATCTTAAAATAAAATCCTTTTTGGGGGGTAGGTGCTTCTCCCCTCAGATCTATTCAATGACCCTTTAGAGGGACGCCACCCCTCAATTGCAAACCACTGAACTAAAGTGACTGTAAATAAAAACTCCCTCAAACATTAAAATCTTTGTTACACATCGATGCATCAGTATGAACAATCTAATAACTGCAGATATAACTATGCATTTTTCTGTAACAGAAGCACTGTTGTTACTCTCTAAGCGAAGGATCTGAGTACTTCTTTGAGCGTTGTTGGCGGCTGCACCCCCTGCGGCTGCTGCTCGTTACGTGAAGCCCTCAGATGAAGCCGGAGGTGCGAAGACTCAAACAGCAGCAGGTGGTGGAGCCGCTGCGGTAAACTTTAATTCAATCTTTCTGCAGATTTCATGTGTTTATGGAGACGGTGAAGAGCTTTACATTTGGATTCAGCTGCTTCAAACCTGATCCAAACACAACCCAAATACCACAACAAATGTTGGGAGGATGCTTTGGAAACGTAATTACTTCATCAAGGTAATGTAACTTGTAACTGCATTTGATTACTTCTTAAATAGTTGTCTAAGAAAAATCTGCATATTTACGTGTCGTTCTGCTCGTTGTTGGAAGGAATCAAACATCAGATATCAGTTTATTCTTTCAGCAGAACCGAGCTGGAAACTCACTACACCTGAACTCAAACCACATCCAGCGTGTCCTCTCATCATGTCCCCGTCACACACACACACACACACAGAGGAGAAGGAGGGAGGGGGGAGATGGCAGAGAATGAAAAATGGAGCGGACATTCGGAGACACGAGCGGAGACACCGGTGGAGAATGAGAGCGGAGTGGAGATTCTGAGACACCGGCGGAGACACCATTGGACATGAGCGCGGCGCGGACATGGCTGGAATGTGTTCTTTCAACACTCTATCAACTACATCTCATATTTCCATCAATGAGAAGTTATATCGCGATTGATACTGTTATCATTTTATCGCCCAGCCCTCATCCCTGGTAATAATAATGAGAGCTCAGCGCGAGCGGCTGGATGAGACACGGAGAGATGGTGTTTCTAAATAATCCATCCAAAGTCTGTTTAAAGCTGAAACTAACACAAAGTAGTCTGTAGAAGTCTAAAGAAGTCACTTTCCACCTCTGCAAATGTGGCTGTTTTTCAGCGCTGTGGCTGTCAAACACTCAGCTGTTCTACAGTCAATGTCCTTCACTGCATTTGGTTCTCCGCGGCGCTTTTCTTATTATCATTGGCTGTTCGTGCTGTCTGTCAAAACATGGCGTTCTATCGACATTCTGTTGACTATAAGTCTCATATTTTAATTGAGGAAGTTATTTTGCAGCTGATATTTGTTGTGACAGCCCTGCGTCACTTATGGACTACAGTTTAATCAATCCAGTGGCCACAAGGAAATATTGGCATCATGCTTTTCTGCAAACCTGTGGAGCCAAAAAAGTGACAGTAAACGCTGACGTTGAAAATATGACTTATCTTTGAAAACAAAACCTGAACTGAAAAAGGAAACATTGCCACTGAAACATTTTTATTTGAAAAAAACACATCATAATTCATAAAACAACAAAATGAAACAAGATAAAAAGATTACTTTTTTAATGATTGTGCTTTAGTTTTTTTCAGTGTAACTTTCTTAAGTGCCAAATCTTTATTTCAGTGTGAACACAGCTTTTTCAAATATAAATGTTTAAATGTTTCCCTTTTCAGTTCAGGTTTTGTTTAATCATATTTTCAATGCCAAAATTTCCTGTCACTGTTCCCCAAACAAACCACAAATATGTTACATTTGTATGTTATCATGTGTTTTTGGGGCACAATCTCTGCTGGTACAGCGACAGGTCCCTAAAAACACCCACGTTCAGTGGCTAAAAAACTGCTGCAAACACAGTGGTGATTTCTGTTTGCTTTTGTCCGTCTGTTTGTTTGTGTTATTTTATTTTTATTTTTATGTTGAAATAAATCAAATCAATCAATATCCAAACAGTGTGTATATATATATATATATATATATATATATACATATATATATATATATATATATATATATACATATATATTCCAACAGCAAATAATGAAAAGTCCAACTCCAAAAATGTAAAATGAATATGTGGCGGCAGATGTTTTAACTGTGGCAGGCCGCCACAAATAAATAAATGTGTGGGAAAGCCTGTCAACTACACTCATAGTTCATAGTTCAAAACTGAAGCACAAATACAACAAAAATGAACCTGTTACATGAATGAAAATGAAACTGTTACATTTTTGGGATCTAACTTAATTACACATCATTTCATCACACGACCACCATCCAATGAAATCTGAGAGCTGAACTAAACATACGACACATAAGTGTTTTTTTCCTGAGGTGAGCTTCATCATCAGCAGGGGCAGAGGACACAGAGGACGCAGAGGACACAGAGGACACAGAGGGCACAGAGGACGCAGAGGACACAGAGGGCACAGAGGACGCAGAGGGCACAGAGGGCACAGAGGGCACAGAGGACGCAAAGGACAGGTGCTGCCTTTGATAACAATGTGTCTTTCCCTTGAAAAAGTTAAATCTGACATTCATTAACATCTGAATTATTTGTCTTTAACATCCAAAACTTGCCTGTCCTCCTCCTCTCTTAGTATTTTCTGAGTGAAGAAAAAAACAAAATTTCTTTAAAATGTGTTTTGTTCAGCAATGAGTCTAAACCAGGATGAGAGAAAACAATATATTTTTGTAATCCAGCAGCACAGAGCGGACCATTGATGAAAACAAATCAATATAATAAACTAATGAGATCAAACTGATACCATCTGCAATTTTAAAAACAACAACATCAGCAGGCTGCGTGGGTGTCAGTGGGCAATGTCATGATACAAAGAGCAGCAGGGAAATCAATGCAACCAGGAGGTGCAAATATGGAGATTTCCGAAAAATGTGAAGGATCTGATTCACGAGGCGCTGCAGCTCGTGCTCGGGGTGATCCTCTGTTATTTTCCGCGGCACAGACAGAGGGAGGCTGAATGCACGTCGGGAGAAAAGAGCGCTGTGAAAGTTGAAATCTCGGCGACGTTATGCAAAATAAAATAGCAGGGCACAAACACACTGCTGAGAATGCCAATCAGGAGACGCGTCTCCACGAGGAGCGGCTCAATGTGGGGCTCCGCGGCTGACACAACCAATCTTGTTTTCACAGAAATCACTCGCTGCTTTACATAAAGGTTAGCTTCAACAGCGGCGGGGAAACATCACTCTTTACCAAAGCTGTCAGTTCTTCTCACGAGGGAAAATGTCTCACTGCAAAAGAATTTAAAGGGTAACTTCAGTATTTTTCAACCTGGACCCTGTTTTTGGTGCTTTTGGTGTCTTAGTGACTAATAAGAATTTTCGCTGCACCAGAATTGAGAATATGCAACACAAATTTAAAAATGTGAAACTCTTTTACAAAGCTTGGGACAAATTCACATTTTGGAAAACAGATTTACAAGATGCTAAACAACATTACAAAGTCTGCAACATTTTTACGAAACTTGAGACAAATTGACACTTTTAGCAAATTTACAAATGACAGAAGCTTATCGGAGAGGGAATCTACCAAATGACCACAGTACTACAAATTTTGGTACATTCGCTCTCCACTAAGATTTTGATGTTTTTAGATGTGTTTAGGGACTGGTAAAAATGCAAATTTTTCTCAGGTTTCATAAAAATGTTTCACACTTTGTAATTTTGTTTCACATCCTGTAGATTTGTTTTTGAAAATGTAAATTGTTTAGTCCTCAGAATTTTGTTTTATATGTTTATATGTTTTGTAAAAGTGTCCCACACTTTGAGTTTTTGTGTTGCACTTCCCAGCCACCGTAGGAGAGAGAACGCTGCAGCAGCGTAACATGTTCAAACCGTCAACATCCGTCCACGAGTGTTTGTATAGTGAGCTTTTTGTTAACCATTTGAAGTCCGTGATGTCAGAGATGGTCCTCCAGTGTCTACTTTGGTATTTTTTGCTTATTGTTGGAGTATCTTCAAATGCTGCATATCTCTAAAATCTGTACAACCTAAGCTAACAGGTGATGTACGTCAGTAAACCCTAATAATTGATACAAATTTGGGCATTTTGTTATTTAAAAATAATAGGCTACAAAGAGACATCACATTTTACAAGATTAAAAAAATCATATTGATCTAAAGTATCTTTTTAAATGTAGAAACAAAAAAATAAAAAAATAATCTTTTTTTTTTTTTAAACTTTTATTAACCTAATTTTCTTCTTTGTTTTGTCATTTATCTGTATATTTTCAGGTTATTCTCTTTTTCCTAATTTCTTGCTCATTTTTGGGCCATTTTGTTTGTTAACGCTCTCATCACCTTCCCATGTTTTTGAGAGGAATCACACCAGGTTGCTCAGGTTTCAAAGGGTTAAAACTGTTCACACAGTTAATGTTTCCTGGGAGTGTTGTTGACGGCTGACAGTGACATCGGTGAAGCGCTTCCTCCATCAGGCTGTTTCAGAGGTGCGCACACTGACAGCGCTGGAAGATCCTGGTGCTGATGAAAACAGCCCCGAGTGACAGAGGAGGGACGAGCCAAATCCTGCCTCCCACACTGTCCCGTAAAGGACTGACATGATGATGTCCATTTGTGGACACCTGCTGGAGACTTCTCATTAGGTGTTATGTGTGAGCGAGGCCATGAGGAGACACGGAGCAGTCAGACAGGCTGGATGTGTTTCTGTTTTTCCTGCAGGCGTCTGCTGTGTGCAGGCAGCTGCAATTAAGGCCAAGCGGCGAATCGATAGTGACCATGAGTCACGTCTGACGTAAACACCCGCGCCGTGTGACAAAGTGTGACGACGGTAATAAAAAAGACAGACAGGCGCACGTGTGCTGAGTCAGGTTTGTTTAAGGATAAAAACTCAACTTTCATCACATCATCAGCATGAACGAAGACCACACCGACACCACGCTGTACACGTCTGCACTGTTTCCTGCACAACTGTGCACATTCATGCACTAAATACCATCTCTACAAAACTGCACAGCTTCTTCATCAACGGTATTATTCTTCTTCTAAGGAAATCCAACTTCCCATGCATAAAAATAAACCAAACTTTGGACATAGGTCCAGTCCCATGCTAAACTTCCTCAGCTGCAAACACAAGCCGATAGTCCTGATGGTGGCGCTACAGCGACAGTGGAAAATAAAAATGGTTTGTTAATTTGTAACACATCATTCATATGTGCTAGCTTTGCAACTTACACCAAATGTAGGCTCAACTGTGAAGAAACTTTTGTACACTTCACCGTGGAACAAATTATAAGTCCATCACTCTATTTTAAAAACACTGCAAAAAATATTTTGAAAACTAATTAAACGTATTTCACATATGCATTAATAGTATTTTTTCAAAAAAAATTTTTGTCAAAAACTTTTTTCAACCTATATTTGTGTTTCTTGATTTTTGCAGTGACTTGTTATTATTTGTTTCTCTTTTACCATCTTTAAATAATGCAAAAGTAAATGTTGGCATATGTCAAAACCTACTTGACAATAAATCAGATTCTGATTTACTGAGACACTTATTTCATTTTGCTGACATAAAGTCCACAACTAAAGCAGGAAAAAATCTTAACATCCCAAAACAAATTATTATAAATGATGATGAGATGAGAAAATATGTTTCAGTCTCACAGTATGAGTCTGACACCAAAGAGCATGTCCAGAGAGAAATATTAGATTAAATTTGGACAGAGAAAACTATTCACACCTGATGTGAGTCCGGAAGCAAAAATGTCACCTGGAGACACAAAGTGCAGCTCACCTGGAGCAGAGCGGAGTGTGATGAACGGTCCTCGGCCGAGAAACTGAACACTATCACAAGACGAAGACCCCCAGCGGACGAAGATGTCGGGGGCTGCACCTCAGGACGCCTGCGAGGAACACAGAGAGGAAAATACTGAGAACTGATATTATTATTATTATTATTATTATTATTATAATAATTATTATAATACACACTGATACATAAATACTCCACTGCTCAAAGTTTAGAATCTGCTGCCACAACCTTTCTGTGGTCCAGACAGATGTGTGAGAGGACTCCTCTTTATCTTTAAAAAACCTCTCAGGGGTTCCCACACATTCGTTTACCTTTGGCGGCCCACCATGATTAACCCTTTAGGGCCCTCTTTAATATCACAGACTCGTATTGCTCTGCGCACAAAACTTCAAAAACAAGCTTTAAAAAATATTATACTTTAATATTAATTTTTTTAAGCTAACATCATCATCAGTCTGAATCATAAATGTCAAATATTCATTCATTTTCAGAATTTTAACGCTGTAAATGCAAATTTTTTTATGCTACTGTTTTTTTAGATGACAAAAAAAGAATTATTTTCAGCATACTAAATGCTGAGGAGATTTTTCTTCTTGCTGCTGACAGTCTGGGATACGTCAGTGATTAGCAGCGACATTGATTGTGACAGGTCACCAAGTGGAAATGTATTTCCTCTAATTTTTCTCTCTAATACAAGTCCTGTTTTTCTGCTCTGATGGCTGTGGGATCAAAAATGTCAGTTTGAATGGGTTTCAATGGAGCATTTTTGGACCTGAACAGTCTGAATGTAACTATTTAGTTTCCACAGTGTATTTTAGACTTTATTGTAGGAGCTGAGCTGCAAATTCACTGATTACACTCAAATACACAATCTGGACTACATTTAGGACACATGCATCAACACAGACAAAATTATGAAAATTAGGAAAAAACTAAGAATGAAAGGTGCGTAAAATGCAACAAGCAGTTCCTAAGGGTTAAAACATCTGCTGCCACATATTGATTTTACATTTTTGAGTTTATTAGGAAATATAACAGTTTGACATATAACAGTGTGATTACTGACTGCACCACACTCCTGCAGCACAGAGTGTACTCTGGGCACAGATGGAGCAGCAGAACGACAGACACTAGGCTCCACGGTATCACGGTATACCAGAGCATTCAGTAAAATACTGTTTTTTCGATAAATGGGAGTTTTTTCTAAATTGAAGTGTTTCAATGAGGCATACTTTATATTTGCAATGTCCATTTGTGCAGTTTGAAGGTTAATGGTACCCACCTAGTGAAGTTAAGAACAGAAAAAAGAAAGTGCACTGTATGGTCTACTTATCTTTGAGAGATTTATTGCTCCAGAGAACAAAATGACCTCAGTGTGTGAGTGTGTGTGGTGTGTGTGTGTGTGTGTGTGTGTGTGTGTGTGTGTGTGTGTGTGTGTGTGTGTGTCTCATGTGTTAGATGGTGCAGATTTTCATCTCCACACACTGTATTTCCCCTCAAATGTTGTACTGAAACGTCTTAATCATCAGCTTCTAGTTAAAGACACCGGAGGACAGTAAAAGTGCAGAGAATTCACTTCCTCAGATTCATTTGCTTCAGCACATGCAGGTAAAAGCTTCCATCTGATCATCCTCAGGATTAAACGCAGAGATAATTCAGACCATCAAACATTCAGTCAGCACTGCTTTTACCTGAGCTCTGCCATATTTTATCACTGCAGCTCATGAAGAGTAAGAAACAGCATCAGACCTAAAGACACATTCAGCTCTCAACTCTGTAATGTGTGTGTACAGTGTGTGTGTGTGTGTGTGTGTGTGTGTGTGTGTGCAGGCTTTGTGCTTCTCATAAGCAGAAACTCACAGCGACAGAAAATCAATAAAAACTCTGTTATTGTTAGTCAAACAATATTTCCCCGACCCTGATGAATGTGTGAGCGTCGGGGTTTTGCGGCACGGAGCTGTCAGACAGAGAGCTTACACAGAGCTGCCGAGACGTGCTGCACACTCTGGTGTTATGGGTTTATGGGAGAAGAGGATCTGATGGATCATACAGCGCCGCGAAAAAGAAAAGAGACACTCCAACAACTGAAGTAACCCTGTTAGAGAGAAACAATCAGATCAGGGGCTGCTGACTGGAAAAATGTCCACTTTCTTAGAGAGCAGTTGTTCTATTTAACACAGCTCATATGTGGAGACACAGAGAGCGTTTCTGTCCTCTGATAAGGCTTTCATACTGGATCCACCGCTTTACAATACTTTTAAAAGACGAAAGCAGTGATACTCAACTAAATCTGGCCTCCCAATCCTAAAATCCTATGATTTTAGGACATTTCTAGCATTGTAATTCATATTTAAGAGTCTAGAACATTTCTACGATTTTAGAACATAGGATTGTAGGACATCTCTAAGATTTTAAGGACATATCCACAATTTTAGGACATTTATGGGATCCCAGGACATTAAGGACATTTCCAAGATTTTAGGACACATCTAGGATTTAAGGCATTTTTAAGAGTTTAGGAGCTTTCTAAGATTTTAGGACGTTTGTAGGATTTTGGAAAATTTATAGGATTTTAAGACATTTCCAGATTTTAGGTTAAATCAAAGATTTTAGGATATTTTTAAGAGTGTAGGACATTTCTAAAATTTTATGGCATTTCTAGGATTTTTGGACATTCATAGGTTTTTTGGACATTTGCAGGATTTTAGGACATTTCTTAAATTTAAGGATGTTTATAGGATTTTAGGACATCTAGGACTCTTCCAAGATTTTAGGACATTTTTAAGAGTTTAGGAAATTTCTAAGGTTTCAAGATGTTTTAAGGATTTTAGGACATTTCAAGGACTTTAGGATGTATGTAGGATATTAGGACATTTCTAGGATTTTAGGACATTAGTGTCTTAGCTGTGTCCTCTGTCGGGGGTGTGGGGGATCCTCCACTGGATCTATTTTTGATCAGCAAGCTCTATTTGATGGTGTTTTATGCACACTGACACCTTATGGAGACTAAAAGTACAAAAACTATTCCCAGAGTGAATCACTTTATTTTTATTGTGAATTAGAAAACGGTTCGGGGGGCCATCGGGCACCCTGTCAGGGGCCAGATTTGGACCGCGGGCCGTAAGTTGAATATCACTAAACTAAAGGGCAGAATTTGGCTTTCATCCAGCATGAGCTGCTTTTGGCTGTAAACTTGTGAACTGTAATTTTTCGCATTATGCCTGAAGGACTCCATATTTCTGCTGCCTGGTGTCGCTCCATCAGTGCCGGCCGGCCGGCCGAAGACAGTCTGATAATGACGGTAATGATGGAGCCTGATGCTCCTGTGAAATACTGACATTTCACAAATTGTTCCATTTCCAGTTCAGAGCCTCCAAACATCTCTGTAAACTTTACAGACCGCTGCCTGTCTGTCAGACTTCATACACACTAATATATCCACTCAAATCAATGTTCAACCAGGTGAATTCAACCAAAACCTCTTACCTCTTACTGAATTATTGCAAAAAATGTCTTTCAAAAGACAAAAAAACACTCTTCACCATTCAATAAAGAACGTGTCTCAATGTCGTCAAACGCTTGAATAAACGTGTCTCCTCTGACTTATTGATTTAATTCTTCGTTAACATCAGACAGGGACCTTGTGGTTATTTTGTACGGATCAGTGATAAAATATGTGAATACAAAAAGATATTTGGATGCTTTGAAAGCCCTGTATACAGGCTTTAGAGAAGCATGAAATATAAACCAGGCAAGTGATGGGAAATAATGGAGAAAATACTGTCACTGCAGCGAGGGAGAGGAGGAGATTAAAAATAAGGACACACAGGTCCAAAAGCTTTAAATCACTCAGTGGATTTATGTTTCCCACGAGCTGCTTCCTGTAATGAACCCAAAGGTCATCATGCAGCACAGGTTCATTTAGGATCCTGATCTCAGGTGTTTCCATACATCTAGCCTCCAAACAGTCACAAAATGCCTCCACGCTGTTTTTTTAAATCCCAAAAACTTGTAAAGGGAGATGTTTAATGTGTGACTCATTGAGCGCTGTGCTCCCCTGCGGCCCGTCCTCCTCTGTGACGGAGAGTTACAGTCTGCTGACAATAGAAACACACCAGTCGATCTCCTCGGTGCTCTCACAGGACTCTAAAGTTAAAAATGATGTCGAAGCAGCTCCCAGTTTGCTGCAGCTGACACAGGCCGAAGGGTTAACCTGGTCTCATTCACAGCCCGTCAAATGGGACAGCCTGGTCAGCGGCCCTGAGCCTCCGATACGGACGTTCATGTCACCTTTCAGCGTCTAGATGCTTTTATCCAACTCCAATGTAATCTTGTCTGCAGCAGTAACGGCGAAGGAAGAGCGAGAAAGTCTGAGTGAGGCGTGACGGAGGAGGAGGCAGATAACAGTCAATAACAGCGTTCACCCGGGAGACAGCTGTGCGTGTCCCCGGTGTAACCAAAAAGTCAAACTGAGGTTTCTTCAGCCATGTGAGGTGGTTACTGGCACGCTAACGTGACATCGTGACACTCGATGAGTTACTATAAAGCCTCATTTCCACACACATATCCACAGGTCCCTA
Source organism: Plectropomus leopardus (assembly GCF_008729295.1). Lineage (NCBI taxonomy): Eukaryota > Metazoa > Chordata > Actinopteri > Perciformes > Serranidae > Plectropomus > Plectropomus leopardus. The sequence goes on from NC_056463.1 coordinate 503,001, forward strand.
AAAACACCCGTGTTTGGGGGGTGTGAAACCTGCAGATTTCTCAGAAACACCCACGTTTGAGGGCTTTAAGGCCGCTGGAAAAACAGTCACAGGTTTCTAAAAAACCTCAAACATTTGGGGGCTGAAAAACAGCTACAGGCTATTAAAAACACCCACATTTGGGGGCTGTAAAGCTGCTGGAAAACAGCTATACGTTAGTAAAAAATATTTACATTTGGAGGTTTTAAGGTCGCTGGAAAAACAGCTACAGGTTATTAAAAACAAAAACATGTTTGGGGACTGTAGAAAAAAAACAATTACAGGCTGCTAAAAAAATCCTGTTTGGAGGCTGTAAAGCTGCTGGAAAAACAGCAAACACATAAACCGTGTTAACTTCTTATTCTCTTACTGATATCCAAATGTGAATGCTCCGCAATAAACTCCAGCAGAAATATGAAGGACAAATGTTCAGACTTTGAGCTTTGAGCACGCAATAATACTGACTGAAAACTAGAGGTACATAAAAAACAACAGCTGAGGTGATGAGACGTCAGTGAGACACAACATTTTGACATCTTTGTAACAGTCTTGGAAATATGTGCAGACACACGGAGGTTTGGGCAAATCGTATCCGACTGGCCTGGTGGCCTGGGCCGAGGTCTGCGCTCTCCCTCCCCGGTGTTAAAAGAATCGGGTGTAAATGGGTCGAGATGCTTCAGCAACGGCAGAAAGATGCGTCGTGTCACAACAACAGACTCAACAGAATTAATAAATTAATGAACGTTCATCAAAAAAATATTACGCCACCTCAGATCTTCAAACACATTCAATTAATCATGAACACTGTCAAAGAAAAACTTCCCTCCACAGTCAGAAATGACAAATAATTACAGCGCCGATCTCAGCGCCGGAGGATGCCCTTTAACTGAAACCACACTGATATTAATACGAAATTTCACTCAACACTGCAGCTGCACACGCGGAGACTCGCTGCCGCTCGGAAAAAGTTATCACGACGGAGGAGTCAGTGACCGATCTCTCTCCGCTCAAAGGCCATCGTGCATTCAACGATGCACGTACAAAATTACTCGTATCTTTGCCCGAATCCAGGATTCGTTCCTATTTTGTTAATACCACTGATTTCTGGGATTCAGCAATATTTTCTTATTTTTTGCTTTTCTCTCAAGTCAGAACATTTTTCAAGTGGTCAAGAGCTAATTTTCATAAACAAATTGTTGCCCGGTGCGACAACGAAACGTTTTATATTGAAGAAACGCAAAAATATCATTTAATAAAATTAAGATAATGTTTGAGAGTAATCATAACGACTCAATTATTAAACTTCAGGGATAAAGAAATACTGCTATACTTGGAGCATTGATCCCATTTACTCTAATTCCAGTTGCTGTGAGTCCCTCTGCTGAATAAAAGTACATTTACTCAAGTACTTTTCTAAAGTACAAATCTGAGGAACTTTTATGTTACTTGAGTATTCTAATCACATGTCACTTTTTACTTCTACTCCATTACACTTCAGAGGGAAATACTGGACTTTTTACTCCACTACTATTATTGGGCTAGACAACACAAGTAAAAAAACTTTGCATGGTTCAAGCTTCTAAAATATACTACATATATATCATGATCTGTAGCTTCTCTTTTCATTTTTTAAAATTATTTTGATTTATAAAATTTAAATCTTTTTGCATGTGTACTACTTTTATCAGATAACTACTTCACACATTAACATTTTTGTGCACAAAGGAAAACATACATGTGCAGCTAAATTTGATTCATTAAAAAATAAAGACAACTATATTTAGAACCGTATGTGTCATTTTTCATGCAAAAAACATTTCATAGTTCCAGCTTCTCGTAGAATTTATTACTTTTATTTAAGTGCATTTTGCATGTGTATTTTGATTTTTAATATTTTAATATGTTTCCCTGAAATCACATTTACTATGTTTAAGTTTTTTTTAACAGAACGTCAGTTTCACTGCCGAAGTTCTTCTTCCTTCAGTCTTTTTCATGTGTCTGAGTCTTTGCACACGGCACTAAACCTGCCCTTATATGGTGATCGGGGGCGTGACCTGTGCTGACAGGTGACTGATGATCAGTGGGGTGCATTATTGAGCTCACCTGCTCAGAGCAGATTTGGGTGGTTCGGAGCGTTTGCTGCATCTGGACTTGACTTCACTTACATTTTCTTTTGGCAGAAATGAAGGAAAACGTAGGAGAAATTTAAGAGCTTGTTGCAGCATGAGGCCCAGTGTCTTTCAGAGCTCCGCTGTATCGTGATGGAGCAGTTAGTGAACTGTGACCTCGGTGACCGGTCTCTCTGCGCTCAGTGTCTCTAAGAGCTACGCTCAATTGGCAAAGCACCAATCTGTGAAATCAGCCTAATCCGCCCATTCATCTGGCCCCGATCGATGCTCACCTATGGGCTGAGGGGAGCGGAGGGGGGTGGGGTGGGGGGTATTGATGGTCATGGAGCACGGGTCAATAAATTGATCGCTTTAGTCCCTTCTATCTTTAAGACACGCTGCTTTTGTCGATTAAGGGCTTTCTTGCTTTTTACTGCAGATGGTTTCAAATATTTCGTGCTCTTATTAAACTTGCAAAACAGGCTCGATAAAACAGGCCAGAAATCTCTGCAGGTCACAAAAACTACAGAGACACAACTTCATCTGACTAATAATGCATCACCCTGAGGTGACGTTAAGGGTAAATGTGGTCATCTTTCCCTTTGCATCAAATATGATATAATTAGTCGGGTGGGAGGTCTCCTATTGGACCAGAGAGCAGGGTCAGAGAGGAGAGGCACATTTGACCTTCACACTCCACAAATTCTCAGATAGCCAAAATAAACAGGGATGCATATGTACTGTGTATTAAGCCTTTGAAAAATCATTTTGTTTTGGCTTTCAGATGCATTTTACAACGATTTAAACCTTTGAACCCTGAGCAAATTGGTGCTATTTCTTTCAAAAACATGGGGGAAAGGAAATGAGCAACTTGGTTTCACAGATTACAAGAAACTAGTAAATTTAGAAAATCATTTTTGAAAAAGCCAGGGAAAAAACAGATTACCAATTATCAAATTACACAATTAAAATCATGTTACACAATTATGATTTCTAAGGACTCTTTCCAGGTCATTTACTTATTGATTTGATTAATTTTTACAAAATTGCAATTGTTTAGATACTTGAAAAAAGAGTTTTCAAGAAAAAAGTACATTTGAGGAGTCAGAACTGCTTTTTTTGTTGTGCTAACAGTAGTGATGTCAGGGTGATACGATTCGGTCATGGCTTGGAAAAATTGAAATCATACATATTTTATCACTAAATCATAGACTTCCTTAAACTACAGGTTACAAACTTCTTTTTAAAATACAAAAATGTGCATCCTTGAAAATAAATTATGTAAAAAAAAAAAAAGGAGAGGCTGTGTCTTAAAAGTGTGTGTATACACATGAGTGCAGATTACTTAAAACATAATAAGTTGTTTTTTACATGCTTCAAAAACAGGAGGAGATCTGCATTTTTTAAAATAATATTTTGAAAAAAAATTCAAATTATTTTACAAGATAATGGG
>NC_056463.1:507079-523340 GCF_008729295.1 Plectropomus leopardus
TGTTTGTTTGTTTGTTTGTTTGTTTGTTTGTTACTTTTTGGAGAGTCGATCACGGGTGGAAAAAACACACATGGGCGTCACGGCAACGCCAGGAAAAATGTGACACTCTGATCCATTGAAGAAGTTTACAAACTGGTTTCCAGACTTTTCGCCTACTTTAATTCTTTTAATCACCTGATGAATCTGAAGTCTGCCCGGCAACATGAAGCTGAGAGGACTGTGGGTGTCATACATGTTTAATAAGTCACACTAAGTAAGCAAGTGTTTGATTTTATCACAGACGTTCATATTTATGTTTCTATGTACGGACGACCATTTATGCCAATGTGATGAAAAAAAAACCCTGCAAACTAACTGCAGACTTATCGAATTAATAAACTTTCTCAAAGTATAAAGGTATAGTTAAGTATAAAAAGGTTTTCTAAACCCTAAAAAAAACCAACTTAACCACCTTTCAAAAAAAGAACTTCAAAAATACTGTAGAGTTTCTCATTGTTACAAAATCTTTTATTTTTGTGTGTCGAAAGGAGTCATTATTTCAAGATACCTAGTCTTTATTATGATCAACGTTAAGTCATTTTAAGTTTTTATTTTATTTTTTTTAAATTTATTATTTGACATTAATGCATTTTGGTACTTTCTCATTATGTCGTGACACTTGGTAAATTTTTGGGGTACTGCATCACTCATTATTTTAATGTAAGTGTATTTTCAAAACAGTTTCTCGTTATTTTTGAAGTACTGAGAAGTCATTTTATCCAGATTTGACTTCATTATTTTAAAATAAGTCCTTATTTCTGTAATGAGTGTATTTTTTGACAGTCTAATTATTTTAAAATAAGAAGACTATATAATTAAGAAAGTTTCTTATTATAATGGCCTATAGGATTTTTTTCTTCACATTGGCAGAAATGAGCTTCCATACACAATCTCCATGTGTTCATTTGTATTAGAGAAATATTAAGTCACCTCCCAAAAACTCATCAGTTTCAGGCACAACTTTTTAAAGTATATTTTTCGTTGGCCGATGAACTGAACAGATACAAATGTAAACTGAGGACGTGAGCCCTTCAAAGTAAAAGCTTAAACTACTGCATGGGGCAAAAGGCAGTGATGTCAAAATGTTTCAGAGTTGAGAAACGTCGAGGCAGACTTCAGATTCAAACAGTGAAACTTCGTTTATAACGTAAAAATAAAGATGCATAGTCAAAAATGATTGATTTATGAGCTGGGGCGTCACACGTTCTGTCTGACGTCTGCGTGAAAACGGACGAATTTCCATACTTTAACATGATGTGTCGTCCTGTAAATCTGCGGTTTGGGTTTAATTCCTCTTTAATTTAAAATCTCTGATTTCCTGAACTTTGTTGGAACGCACGAGGTTTCGGTTGAGATAGATAATAAATAACCAGAGCAGCTTGTTTCACAATATAAACGTTCACTCAGACAGAAATGTATAATTCCAAGCTCACAAACCGTCTGAAATTTGCCCAGAGAGCTGCTGTCAGTGCTTTGTGTAAAATAAACCAACAAAAAAATGAACAATAATAACCTGGACAAACTACGCTGTGAGTGAACAGCAGTGAATCCAACACTGAATGCAAACATTGTGGTTTCCTGCTCAAATTAAAATATATACTGCACCATTTTAATATCACAATAAAACAAAAAAAGAGACATAAGCATGAAGTATTATAGAATCAAAAACACTTTGATTTCTGTAGGAGGAATAAAATATAGTAAATTAACTCTGACGTCATTTTGAAAACTAGGACCAAAATATTTCTCAAGACACGACTCTCGGTTTAGAAAAAAAAACTACACCCTGCGATGGTTTCCTTTATGAAAATAAAAATCAAGAGTCTGCTAATGTGGATGAGAGAAGAAAATACTGTCTCACTCCTGGAAAAATGTCTCTAGAAGACGACGGGAGAGAAGGACGATTTGTTTTCCCCATGCAATCCTTTCTGCTTCCCGTCTCCGTCCCGTCCGCTCCGTCAGTCAGGAGGCTCTTCTCAGGCGTCAGTCAGTCCGTCCTCCCGCAGCTCGCCGCGGCGCCATCAGGACGCTCAGTACGAGCCGTAACGATCCTGAAAAAAATAAGCAAACATTTACATTTTTAATTTAAATTTTAGTTTTTTTCTTTTATCAGTTTCACCTACATGATATCAAACGGTGCCGAGCAAAGACTGCCTTTATTGATTTATTTATTTTTTAGCCACATAAAAATCAATTTCGGCTTAAGTTTACATTATATTCAGAATATTTTCACAGCTTTACTTTGCTGTCAGAAACTTTCCATGAATAATTAAAGTCATTATCTCAAAGCCACCAGACTCGGGGGCAAAAATGGTAATTTTACTTTGCAGAATACAGGAGTTTCTGATCGACTGCTGCCTCACTTGGTTAATGTGTAACGTAAAGTGGCGAAAATATAATGAAAAATAAATATAAAATAAATATAATGAACACTTAAAATGATAATGATTTTTTTTTTGGTGTCTAAAATACAAAGGTCCAGATTATTAGTAGTTAATGAGACTGAAAAACAATCCTTGGCAGCAATATGCATTTACACTAAAAATGAAAATCTTTCTATCGAAATGTAGAATTTGGAATATAACAAACTCTAAAGCAAAACTTTGTTTAAATGCCTTTAAAAAATGTTTTATCTGACGTTTAAAATGAAACTTTAAACAGCAAGTTCCCAGAAATGTTTTTATATAGTTTTGTGAAAATTTAAATAATAAAAAAAAGAATAACTAAAAATGTCTCCCTGAGGTTTTACAAAGTCAAAGTTCCTCCCATGCTGACACTTTCTCTGCATGTGTTGCAGGCTGACCTCCCTGCTGTTGGTTGAGTCTAATACTCCCATAATGCACTTTTGGATCTTTATCTTTGGCTTGTACTCGTGAGACGTGAAGTCAGGCAGACAGTGATGTCGGCAGGATGTTAAGTCAGACAGGTGAGTGAAAACAGAGCACAGGGAGCAGGACGGCTGCAGAGGAGCCAAAGTAGCACACTTTATAACCCATTCATTTTATCAGTGATTCTTAAAATAAAACGCCAAAACAAATATTGGCCTTGGTAATCGGCCAGGTCAATAATCTCTTGACGTCTATAAAACATGTTTTGCTGCTGACTCATTCACAGCAGTGCACGGTTCAGTTTTTGTGCCGGTAGTTTTGGTTTATCAAAGATAAAAGCAAACCTCCGAGTTTAACTCTGTATCTTTAAATGTCACAGTTACAGCTGAAAAGGACAACAGAAATCAAGACGTCTGCTGACTGAACATTTCTTTATAACTGAAATCGACTATAACGACTGTGATTCTGTCTAAAACAGCTCAGAGACGTTGTGTCGGAATTTTTACAAATTAATTATGGAGGCCCATTTCCACCAGAGAAAGATAAAAACTTTTTGTCACAAAATTTTGACTAAATTATTATTATTATTATTATTTTTTTCTTGCTCTCATGATTTAATAAAAAAAGGACTGCATCATCCATAGCTTTTTTTTTTTTAAGTTGCCAAGAAATCAGACATTTTAGGCAAAATCTGCAGTGAGAAAACAATAACTACACGTCCTGACGATCAGAAAGCTGTGAGTAGTTCAGCGATGTGACCACTTTAAAGGCCGTTTGGTTTGAACGAGACATTAAGGACGACGTTGACTCTGTCGATGTCTCACCTGGATTGTATTCATGACCCCATTGGCGAGGACGGCCATCTTGCCCGCTACGGTCTTCACTCCTTGTTTGAACTGTGCGATGTCGGGGCCGGAGGGGAGCACGCTGTCGAAGCCCGGAGCTCGTCCTGAGAGGACGACAGGACGTTCAGTGACAGACTAAATTAAATGACTACATCACAAAGATGTGGCAGGATCGAGGACAAATTTTAATAACTGACTAATAAATCTATCTTCTATCGTGGACAGCCCAAAGTCTCACAGTGGAACTGGCTTTAGGGAAACAAACAAACAAACAGGGGTTACCTTTGTGGTCGCTGCCGTCCCCGAACAGGTCAGCGGAGCTGATGGAGGTGCTTCCAGACATGGTCTCCAGTCTGGTCTTTGCATCATACTGAGAGGAAGAAACAAAAATCAGCAGCCGGACAGTAATAACAGCCGGACAGTAACAGCAGCCGGACAGTAACAGCAGCTGGACAGTGATAAGAGCTGAACTGTAACAGCAGCCGGACAGTAATAGCAGCCAGACAATAACAGCAGCCGGACAGTTACAACAGCTGGAAAGTAATAGCAGCCGGACAGTAACACCTCACTGTCATACAGTCAGCACACAAAGCTCTCCGGGATTTTTTGTCTTAGAAACATTGTTTGAATGTGGGCTTTCAGTGGTGCCAGAGGTGAGTTATTATTCTACAGTGAGAAGTGGAGGTTCCTCACCTCTGCGCTGCTCTCCCGACCAAAGAACATGTCGGAGGAGATCGCCTTTGCATTTGCGAACTTCTGTCGGGCCTCGCTGGACTCTGACACCGGAGCCGACACCTCGGCTTTTCTTCTGCTGGGAAGTCTGGATCAAAACACGAGAGCACACATCATTGCTGCAGCCGCTCCGCAGCACACACTCGCCTTATTTACATTACTTTACAGACAAAAAGGGCGTGTGTGTGTGTGGATACCTCTCTCCGATTGGCTGAATACTAGAGATGGTGACCTCCTCTTTGGGGTCCTCTTTCTCCAGAGCCCAGGAGGTGGTGAAGGAGGCGGTCCCTCCCTCAGTGTCCCACCTGGATCCAAAACTGTCCCCAACTGTGAACGGGTTGTCCTTATATCTACAAGAAACATCAAACACAGAGGATGAATGTCAGAGTCTCTGCTGCTCTTGGAGACGCACGCTGACAGATTTATACTGAAGCAGGAGGCTTTTGAAACGTTTTTTATTTTTTTGAGGCGTCGTACGAACTTTGGGGGTCCAGAGGTGAAACCCGGCTCATCAAACATGTCCAGTTTGGAGCGAGAGGAGGACTTGGCTCCCACAGGAGTCTCCTGCTCGATCACCTGCATCTCTGACATCACTGAGTGAGACACAGCACTGAAACACACACACACACACACACACACACTCAGATGAATTGAACGCGTCTGTGATGATGACTCGCTGACTCCACAGTTGTGTTTGTGTCGTGACGTCACCTGCGGTTGCCGAAGCCCATGCCCAGCCTCTCGGCCTGCTCTCTCTTCTTTCCCTCCAGAGTCTGAATCTTCTTCTCCTCCATCTTCCTGTCGATCTCCAGCTCTTTGTACGCCAAACGCATCGACGCCACGCTGCAGGACACACGGCCAGCGATGTCAGAGCACAGGTAGACAAAGTTTTTGTTTCATCTTTGATTTGAAAAAGTGGACCATAACTAATTGTAAAAACTTGGCGAAGAGCGGTGCATGTACTAGTTATTTAAATGCAATTATTATATTCATGCTGCATTTGTATATTTATCGAAAAATCCTGTTTGTGTATATCTGCTAACAATGTGCAAAAATCACCCAAAACAAACAAAAAAACAAAAAAGAAAAATAATAATGGGAAATTACATAGAAATCACAAAAATCACATTAAAAAAGGAGAAACTCTGAGGTCACAAACTACCTCACGGCTGCAACGATATGAGATTTTCACGGCACGATAACGTCACCGAAAAAAATCATAGTATTTCCATATAACAGAATTTTTTTTTTTGGAAGTGTGTAAAAAGCCTCTCGTTTGACATGAACTAAAATAGAGGTGAGATTCTCCGCCCATTGTATTATTTTTCACTAAATAAGCAAATGTACACGGTGCGATAAGCGTCACCTTTCGTATCTCGACATAGATTGAAACCTGGCGTATCGCTGCGACTCGTTCAGATAGTCTGAACGAGTCCTCGTCTGAACTGAAGAGATAAAAACTGCTCCTCACATGGACTCCTCGGCTTGTTTCTTGGCCTCGGCAGCCTGCTCCTCCCTCAGCTTCTCGGCCACCTGCGCCTGCTTCTCCACCTCCGAGAAACTCTTGCTGCTCACCTTCTGGGCGCCCAGACCTTTCTTTGCTCCGAGCTGCATCGGCGAGAAACACGGTTCAGACGCTCACGCGCTCAGATCAGAGTCACAGATGAAAGGGTTAAAGCTCCAGTGTGAAGGATTCAAGGGGATTTATTGTCAGAAAGTCGATTTATCACATCAGTGTGTTTTCACATCAGAGTCCGATCAGCTGAAAACAACAACGGTCGTGTTTCTGTTACTCTGAAACAGTGATTCTCAGCCTGCTGCGTTTGGGGGCCACTTTTGATAAATGACAGGAGGCCGGGGGCCAATCACAGCGGCCCCATACTGTCCGAAGGATTTTAGGACATATCTAGGATTTTGGGACGTTTAAATACTCGAGGAATTTAAGGCATTTTGGGGATTTCAGGATTTTTTTAGAAAGTGTCTAGGATTTTAGGACATTTTTAGGATTTTATGACATTTTTACAATTTTCGGACAATATTAGGATTTTTGGACATTTCTAGAATTTTGGGACATTTTTAGGATTTTAGGACGTTTCAAGGACTTTCGGACTTTTCTATGATTTTTAGACATTTTTAGGATTTTTATGACATTTTTAGGATTTTTATGACATTTTTAGGATTTTAGGACATTTTTAGTATTTATAGTATTTTTGTGGATTTTAGCATATTTCTATGACTTAACAATGTTTACATTTTCTAGGATTTTGGGACGTTTTTAAGAGTTTAGGACAATTCCAGGATTTTAGGACATTATGGTCTTAGCTAGGACCTGTCAGGGGGTGTGGAGGATCCTCCACTGGCACTTTTTTCGATCAGCAAGCTCTGTTTGATGCTGTTTTTTTCTGGCCCTGGCGGATCCTAAAAGTAGAGAAACAATTCCTGAAGTGAATCATTTTATTTTTACTGTGAATCAGGAAATAGTTGGGGGCCACCAGGCAGATTTCAGGGGCCAGATTTGTAATCTGACTGTTTAAGAATGAGCCCTTCATATCGACACAGAGAGCAGGTCCTCGTCTTTAGAGATCGCCGTGTTTCTACAGAAGCCCAGAACGGACAAACCAAAGACTCTGAGTGTTTTCTGGTTTGTTTTGGAGGAAGAGACCTCTGTGGACTTTAGCTCCCGAAAAAAACCTCCTGATCACTGAAGGCCGGCTGCAGTCTGCAATCCTCACCTCTTCAATGTCACTAAATTCCCCTTAAATCTTGCACGCTGGATCTTTGAGTGAATCCTCACCATCGGGCCGAAGGCGGCGAGGTTTGGTGAAAATGCGACTCACCCCTTTTTTGGCAGCCATGGGCTTCTTTTTGCCGATGATGGAAGGCTTCACGTCTGCAACACAAACAGCAAAGTTAGTTTAAAGCTTTCATCGAGTGATTTAGTGGGAATGACTGAAATTAAAACGAGAAGCACACTCCAGCTCAGAGAAAAAGCTGCGGTGAGAACAAACTGCTTGTTGGCTTTTAGTGTTAATTTCCAGCCTGCTCAGTGAAGACCGTGAGTCAGCGCACCACAGCGTGAAAACGCAACAGTTCACCTCCATTCACGCAATCAGCGCGGAAACGAGCGGCTGCTAGTCTGTCGGCGTGCTTTCAGGAGAATCTGCACCGTGAGAAAACTTTAGGAAACTATTCAGAGACGTCAGAAGATTGTGACAAAATCGTTAATTATATCCTTTGACACGTTACGACGCCTCAGTAACAACATCTGAACTGCTCGCAGCGAAATCTTCATCTGTGATTGAGCTGCGGCTGTGTGAGACAGCGGGACAAAGACCGCTGCGCTTCCACACAATGCAGCGGCCTCGCTTACGTTTCCTGAACACAAAGCTTTGTTTTGACTACGGCGGCACAAAGAGCCGCCGCGGGCCCGGATTACGCTGCGTGCTGAGCAGAGAGCGCAGAGAGGGAGGCGGCCGAGAAGATGTCAATCAAGCAGCACAACCATGCGTCTGAGGCAGAAACCAGCCGCGCAAACACCTCCAAAAAAACAACTAATCACCTTTAGGTGTCTGTTCTTCCTGCGACGACAGACGCATGGAGGCGTCTACACGACACACAAACAGCCAGAACCCACAAACACAAACATTTAACATCTGAATGAAACTCTTAACGAAGTTTGAGCCCAGATGAAACAGTTCTGCGACTCTGACAGCACAAATATCAGACACGACCGCGGATCAGCGTCTGCGACTCACCGATGGACGCTCGGGGCGACGTGCTCAAACCGTCGATGCTCGGTCCGTCCTCCGGCTCTGCAAACGACCATACCAAAAACATGTCAAACACAAAAAAATGTTGCTATTAACGCCTTAGGACTCGCTTTAATGCAAAACCACCGGGGTTTATTTTACTAACGGTTGTCATCCTGGCCTTTGGCGGTCGTGTCCGACAGCTGCGGGGTGACCGCGGCTCCGTTCTGCTCCGGCGCCGGCGCCACGCTCCAGTCATTAGCAGGCTGAAAACATAGAAAAACAGGATATTTAGGCTTTTTTTGTGGTCAAATCATTATTTCAGTTTTTTCTTCTTTTGCAATCTTTAACACAATTCTTTTAAATTTCAAATATTCTGTTACAGGGTTCCTGCAGAGCGCCTTCATCCTTATGACGATGTCTTAAATCTATATTTCAAAAGTCTGAAAATGGCTACAACATCAAAGGTAAGATTTTCTGAAATTTTTTTTGATGTTGTCTCATAAAATCTCTGAATAACTGCATTTTTTTTACTGCAGTAATTAATTTTTTATTATTATTATATTTATTCTTATATTTTCAATTTTGCGATTGATAACATTGCTTTTAAACTTTCATTCTGTGTGGCTTTATAAAAAGTCTTAACTTGATTTAAGCTCCAGGAATTCTGCGTTAAATGTTAAATTTAATTATCAAATTAAAGATAAAAATATTTCTTGGAAATATGTGTTTATATTAAAAAACAAATGTTAGACAAAATAAACAAAAGATCTTCATCATCCTCAAATAATCTGCTGTTACTGCCGGCCGACCGACTGACCTGTGTGTGTTCTGCAAAGAAGTCCGTCTCCTTCTTCTCAGGAGCTGCAGGAGCGTTTCCTGCAGAGGAGTCGATCCACAGCTGCAGCGAGGAGAGGAGGCGTTAATATTTCGGCTTTTATTAAAGAGCATAAAGCGAGCTCCCCGTGGACTCTGACCCTCGTCTGCCGACACGCTCAGACTCTGAGCGACACGTCACCGCTCTGATGTCAACGGTCAATGATCCACAGGAGAGTCGCTCACGTCTGTTATCATCCAGCCTGAGAGCCACAGACACAAATAACCAACCGCCTCGCCGGGCTGCTGTTAGCATGCAGGCAACAGAAAAATAATAGCTGTACGAATTTTAAGGGTCGACTGATATTTTTCATGTTTTCAGGGCCAATACCAATAGTTAATAGTTAATGAGACCAACAACTGATATTTGGAACCGATTTACAATAAAAAGGAAAATATTTCTGTCAATATTTAGAATTTGAAAAATAACAAAACTTTGTTTAAAAGCCTTTAACAAAATGTTTCATCAAAACTGAAACCATCAGATACAGAAAGTTCACACCAACTTTTTTTAGTCGAGTGAAAATTTAAATAAAAATGAATTAATAAAAATAATAGTAAAAATTCCTCCTATGCTGACACTTTCTTTGCACTTTATTAAGTGAAGTATTCATTAATGTTATTGGCGATCATTCACAAAATTCCAAATATTGGCCCTGATAATTGAACGCTCTGATAATCTGTCGACCCTTATTTTTAATGTAATCATCACGTTTCACATTTTTTGAGTCCTGTTTATCCGGTTTATTACCGTTTTTCATGAGCACCCGACGCAGTTTTTGACCTTCGTTTGACCTTCGTCGACACAGCAGCCAGTCACCTCTCTCTGCTCTGTTATTAACTTAAAACGCTCACCGTGTCTGTTCACAGGGATTCTTTTCGACTTTTCTTTTGTCTCAGGCGCAGAGAGGAGGAGGTGTGTCTCTGTGTGTGTGTGTGAGAGAGAGAGAGACTTCTTGTTACACACACACACACACACACACACACAGAGAGACACACACACAGAGAGACACACACACAGAGACACACACACACACACACACACACACACACACACGATGGACTGAATGTTCCTGAAGTCGTGGCGGTTCAGTAAGTGTGAGTTTGTTCTTTGGTCGAGATCGTTTTCACTAAAACTTGTCACTTCTCTTTTCTCCACCATTCAATCGGAATATGAGACGACACCGAGTCCAACAGACCAGTTCGCATCACGTCACCCATCAGCGGGAGCGCTTATTGGTGTGTTGGTGCATTCTGGTAATTGTAGGTTTTATTATTCATTTTCTTATGTACATATATAGAGATATAGATATAGATATAGATATAGATATAGATATAGATATATAGATACAGATATGAGCAGCTGCAGGTTTTCTCTGTCTGAAAGACGTATTTCAATAATATATAAAAGCTTCTCATATAAAACTCTTCTCTGCAGAAAAAAGACACAAATTGATGCTACATGAGCAGAGAAAACAGAGAAAAATGATTCTTTTGCTTAAGAGGCAGAAAACCTACAACTACCAGAATGCACTGCGCCACCCTGGACCAATAAACTCTCCCGGTGGTGGGTGACGTGATGTGGAAGGGTCCGCGTCAAACAACGGTCATATTCCACTTAAACAGTAAACTATGTTTCTGAAAACATTTAAGGTGAGAGAGACTGTAACATAATCTGCGTTTATATTTGATCAGATCTGCTTAGTTTTATTCTTTGACGTCCATTTTTTTTTCGGCTATGGTTTTCACTCTGCAGGAAGCAGGATGACGCTCACTTCTTGTTCACAAACTTTTGATATTACAGCTTAAAAGGCCACTAAAATATGTTTCTGAAAACATTTTAGGAGAAAAGTCGGCAGCGCAGTGACATAATCTGGATTTATATTCCATCAGTGAAAATATTTTCATATTTACACCAACTGATCTGCTGCACGCTCGAGGTGTCGGCGAAGGCAGGTAACAATGAAATCATCAGTGACTCATCAGTCACAAACTGTCCGATCGACACTCACATCTGTGCCGTATTTGGACAGCGCCGCGTTCGCCTGCTGCCGGATCTTCCCCCGGTACATCTGGGCCGCGCGGCTGTTGTACTTGGCGTTGGTGTCGTTTGTGGAGCAGCCATGTTGGCGGAAGAACGCCGTCTGCAGACAGAAGAACGCGAGTTATTACATCACGTTAAACATGTTTCCTGCAGCTGAAAGAACAGAAGATTTAAGACTTTTTGACGCCACTCCTGATTAAATTCAATAAAACTGAATTATTATTATATAATTATTAATACAGAAATTACTTAAGATACAAGAGAACTCTTCCAAATATTTTTTGTGACGTAAAACTTTTTGGTGATGTTTATGAAAGAAGCATTCAGTAAATTATTACTCTTTCAAAGTTTCCCATTATTTTGAGCTTTTACATTAGATTAACTTTATTTATCCCAAAGCGAAGTGAAAAAGAATTTTAAAAAGATAATAAAAATAAGTTAAAAACAACAGATTCAAAAAATAACAAGCCTAGAGAACATTAAAGCACTAAAACGTAAAAATAAAAATCAGCAGGTCAATAAAAGAAAAACTCAACAGTAAAAAAGACTTCTGAGCATTTCTTCTTCCTTTGGAAGATTAATCTACGACATTTTAATACCAATTCAGGCCTGATTTTCAGATTGAGTGTTTGTGATTGAGACCTTTTAAGGATCTGCAGAAACCCCGATACAGCTGCAGGAAACCGCCCAAACAGAATCAGTCAGTTTCTGTGACGACGACACGGAGCAGTAACGTGAAGATGTTTCTTTGTTTCAGGTCTCACGTCAGTCTGACTTACCGCGTTAGCATTGCCTCCGACCTGCATACACCTGAGCTGAAACCAGTTCCAGTTGGAGTCTAACTCGGTGGATCTGCGGCGAAAAGGGAAGAACATGGAAACATCAGTGAGACAGGTACTGTACACCTGACCTCCGCAGGTCACCGAGTACACCTGACCTCCGCAGGTCACCGGGTACACCTGACCTCCGCAGGTCACCGAGTACACCTGACCTCCGCAGGTCACCGAGAACACCTGACCTTGATCAAAAATATTGTGTTGTTGTGTTTTGACGTCGTAGCGTACGATTCAGCGGGTGATGTCATTGCAGTCTGTAAACATCAAACTTGATTTCGTACCAAAAATTTTTTAAGATCCAAGTCGCAGAGATGTCGCATGGAGCTGCACAGCTCAGTTAAATTAAAAACTTTATTATGGACTCAGCTCACAGAGAGGTCAATAAAACAAAACAATATCAGCAAAATAAAACGAAAAAGGACATAGGAAAAATAAATAAAAATTAAAATAAAAATACAAAACTTAAGAGTGCAGAAATCTCACAGTCTGCAGGAGTCATTCACAAAAAGACAAAACTTTTCACTGTGCAGCTCTCAGCCGTCACGTTGTCATTCATACTTTTCTGTCAGACTGCTCAGCTGTTCACCGAAAGTGTCAGGGTGCAGCGCGGCGGTGCACAGCGTGGTGCGTGGTGCGCAGCGTGGTGCAGCGCGGCGGTGCGCAGCGTGGTGCAGCGCGGCGGTGCACAGCGTGGTGCGTGGTGCGCAGGGCACGGTGACGACTGCTGACTGCTGTGCTCCCTGCTCACTCGCAGTCTTACCTGATGAAGCTGAGGTGCACTCCCAGGGAGCGGTGGATGCCGGAGCAGTCGATGCATAAGAACACGCCGTACGGGATGCTCGCCCAGCTGGGGTTTTTGGCCGCGCAGTCAAAACATACCTGCACAGAAAGAGCACGAACATTTCATCAGCTGCTGTTTCTGAGGCAACTTTACCTGCGTCTGTAATGAGCACCTATCATCTGATAACGACTACGCTGCAGTCGGCTGTTTTCACTCTGCGTGACAGCGACGGAGCGTCCCTCTGGTCTGTGACTTCACGCCGTCGCCATCACACGCTGTCATTAAATCTACAGAACAATGTGGTCACTGTACAGATGAGCTGAAGATGGAGCATCCTCAAATACCAACCAACAATTATGCTCCTCCGCGGCGCCAACCCGTCACGTTACAGTTTACGTGTCGTCTGTGAGGCGTGGATGACGTTTCAAATGCTGCAAAAATGCAACAAATTCTAACCTTCCCCTTCAGTTCACTTTTCTTTCATTGATGTTTGCTTATTTTCGGGCAATATTTTGTAACTTTTTACTAATATTGTGCTAATACTTGAACCTTTTTTGTTAAGTAACCCTCCTCCAATGCTTTTGCAAGAATAAAGCGAATTTACTCAGGTTTTAAAGGGTTAAAAATCTATCCAGCCGAGAACAGAAAATAAACAGTCCATGTAAGACGAACGTACAGTTGCACTCAAAATGATTCAACCCCCACTGCAAATCAGGTTTACCGGCAACATTTATGAACTTTCAGCTGTTTGCAAAAAGCAAATCAAACAAGAACAACTGAAATGGCTCAACAAATGTAACGCTCTAAGAAGATGCCACTTTTAATGACTGCTGCAGTCTCACAATTATTCACCCCTTAGAGGAGCACCTTCTGCCGTTACGACCTGCCGAGAACGTGACGCGCAGCCAGACACCAGCTTCAGCAGCGTTCCTGAGGAACCTCGGCACACACTTTGTGGATCCGCGTGCTGCAGCCGCCTTCTTCAAATCCCACCAGATATTTTCTTTGGGATTCAAGTCAAACCACTTTGACGGCCACTCTAGAGTCTTCCGGGACTTCTTCTGAGACCGAGCCTCGGTGGACTTTAAGGTGTGTCCCGTTGGGAGTTTGAAAGACGCCAAAGCTTCAACCTCCTCACGGACAGCAGGACGTTTTCTCTTAGGACTTCCTGAAACCTGACTGAATCCGTCTGGCCCTCCACACGCTGCAGATCTCCAGCGTCAGAGGAAGGACGTTCTTCACAGCGTGAAGACAAACCGTTGATCCACAGGCCCGAAAAGTTCCACTTTGGTTTCATCACTCCCAGAACAGAATCCTAAAACCTCTGTGGTATTTTGACGGTTTTGGTCGTAATGGAGCAGACTTTTCTTGTGCCTTTTGGGTCAGTCCTGGTTTGCGTCTTGAGTTTGGGCACGGAGACCTTCAGTGTTTAGTACCCGTCTTACTGTGCAAACTGAAACCTCAGAGCCTGCTGCCGCCAAGTCTACCTGCAGTCCCTGGAGGGTTTCAGACCACCTGCCCCCTCAAGAATCTGGTGGCTACGGTTGATAACTTCAGCCAGAGTTCCTTAACTTTGAACGTACAAACTCTGCCTCCGTCACGAATTCGGTGAACATTCAGTACCTTTGCTGCTCTTTGTATCCGTTTCCTTGTTTGTGTGAGACAGTAATCTTTACTCTCGACTTTTTGGACCATGTGACCGTCAACAAACCCGGAGCCTGTCGAGGCGCACACCTCATCAACTATCGCCCCCTTGATCAGGTGCATCAGGTGCGCTTGAGACAACACTGACTCGTCAATGTGTGCTCTCATGACAGACTCTGAACAGTATTTCTGTTCAGGGGCTGAACTACTGTGAGACTGCAGTCGTCGTTAAAAGTGGCGTTTTGTGTGGAATCTGGAGAAACTTCCTATAATGTGAATTATGTTGAGCTATTGAAATTGTTCTTGTTTGATTTGAATATTACAAACTGCTGAAAGTTATACATTTTGCCAACAGACCTAATTACATCAAATGCCGTTAATTGTAAATGAAGCTAATCATTTGGTTACTAATGAGTCGCATCAGACAGTTTAAGCTTCAGAAACATGTTTCGGTGCAGTTTCAGTTTTCCCAATTACTTTTCTAGTTTTTTAACATGTTTACATACATCATTAAGAGAATTATAGAAGTTTTTTTGCCCAGTTTTCCTTTTTTGCTTTGTTTTATATTAACTCAGTACCTCAAAATGATACAGAAGTACTGCACTTCATTAAATGTAATTACTGCAGTATTTCTCTTTTGTTGTCACTGTTAAAGATATTAAATCAAACACAGTTTAGTATAAATAAAACTGAACATATGGAACAAATATATATTATTCTGTTCATGACTCAGTACTTAGATATTACACAGAAGTACTACACTTCATTAAACGTAATTACTGAGGTATTTGGCTTCTTTGATCTTAAATGAAATGCAGTTTATTGTAAATGAAGCTGAACATATGAAACATAAATATATATATTTGGATAATAATTCAGTACTTAAGTACTGCACTTCATTAAAGCTATTTCTCTTTTGTTGCCACTGTTAAAGATGTTAAATAAAACGCAGTTTGTTGTCAATGAAGCTGAACATATGGAACATATGAACATATATACGTATAGTTTTAAAATATCTCGTTACTTCGATACTACGCAGTAGTACTGCACTTCATTAACGGTAACTGCTGAGGTATTTGGCTTCTTTGCTGTTAAATAAAACGCAGTTTCTTGTAAATGAAGCTGATCTTTTGTAAATAAAGTTGCATCAGACCGTCTTAGCTTCAGAAACATGTTTCCGGTCAGACTTTAGAAACACTCACTTCTGACAAACGGTACGACTCTAACCTCTGCCGCCGTTACCGGGAGCCACCCGCGTGTCCTAAATAAACGAGATATTATTATTGATCAGTGATCAGTCTGTAACGGAGCGGGTCTTCGCCGTTAGCTCGCGGCTCTCAGACCGTCTACGTGGCCTTAATGACCGCCGGGCCGGCAGCTAGCTGCGTTAGCTGCGTTAGCTGCGTTAGCTCCGGGCCTAGCGTTAGCTCCTCCGTTAGCGGCTAGGAAACAGTGAGCCGACCCGGATCACCGGACCGGACGGAGCTAACGGACCCGCTGCCGGCTCGGGACACACACACGGAGCGGCAGAGGGCGGGCGGCGGGGCCCGGGGCCGGTACCTTGTTGGTGGGGACGGATCTGAGCCGCTTGAAGATGGTCAGGATCTCCGTCTTGTTTGGTTCCGCAGCCATCTTTGCCACTCTGACAATTTCCATCGGCTGACGTCACTACGGAGCCCCGTGCGACCCAAATGTGACAAAGGCGGAGTGACGTTTACGGAGACAACAAAACTCCTCCGCGAAAATGATCACTTTAACCCTTTGAAACCAGAGCTGACCGATTTCTTAAAAAATTAGAAAGTTAATAATTAATAATTGTTTTTTCAGATCATCTCCCCGTCACCTATTATATATGTATTTTATTTTATTGTTTATAATATATATAAT
>NC_056463.1:525871-595159 GCF_008729295.1 Plectropomus leopardus
CCACGCTGCAAAGAGGAGCTCCAACGTCCCACTCCACAAACCAAAGACGAGTCTGTCAGAGTCTGTCGGCCGCTGCAGACGACACGGGTCTCTGTTTGTCTCTGACACAAACTTCAAACTGACTTCATCAGGTCTTTCTCAACAACACAGCAGCGTCTCTGCCAAACTCTGGTGAGTCCAGCTCATCATGTTTCTGCGTTTTACATCAAATTAGAATCTAAACTCGTGTTTTGTGGCAAGAATATAAACTCTAATGTCGCAGCAGCTGTTGTGACTATTTTTAATCTATCAAAAGGATTAAAAAGGCGTGTTAGACGCAGACGAAGCTTCAGCTTTGCTAAAATGTTCCACATACTAATCAGGATCAGGATCAGGATCAGGTTTATTGGCCAAGTTCAACAAATGAGGAACAAGGAATTTTTTCCGGGTTGGCAATGCTCACAGTACAGGGGAGGGAAATAAGTTAGGGATAAGAAAAATAGAAAAAAAGACAGACATAGACATGTAATTGTATTCACAAAAGGAAGAGATAGAGAATATATACAAAATGTACAGTATGACTACAAACTCATTTTAAACTGAATTTTAAAGAATTTTAAATGATCTTTTTATCTTTGCACATCTTGTCTGCACTTCTGCTATTTAGTAGTGATTTTTTGATTTTATTAAAATAAAAAAATCATTTAGTAACTGATTTTACCTTTTCATATCTGTTTCTTTTCTCTTTTATTGTAAATCTGTATGGTATATGGGACAGTAAACAGATGTGAACAGGGACGGTTTTTGCTGTAGTCAATGTGGGCGACCGCCCAGGGCGCAATCTATTTTGGGGCGCACGAGCACCCGCAAAATAAATAAATAAATAAATAAATAAATAAAAATCGCAAGTTTTCTGCCGCTCATTTCCACGTCACGTTAGTGGAGTAGGTGCGGGGCGCCCTTACTATCATGTCAACTTTGTGCTGAGTCATGTCTACAGGTTGTGTGCGTCAGGAGAAAAGGCAGCAGGGAGACAGGAGGGCGATCAGCTCACAGCTGCAGAGGCTGAGAGGCTGATAAACTGTATTTCATTCATAAAATTAACATAGATACTTTTACATTTATTGCGCTATGTGAAAATGTAAAAACTGCCACAACTGTCGGGTTTTTACCGGAACTCACTTTAATGTCTGACCGCATTAAATCCGTCAAGCGTCTGCATAACTCTCAATACGCAACACAGAGCTTCCGCTCACAACTACTGCCTGCTGCAGTCCTTTCAACATAAGAGCATGTTGGAATATGCTGAACATCACCGCATGGGCGTTTGACGGAGGGAAAAGGTGATGATGTTAAATTGAGTCAAGGGTGTATCATGGACAAAAGACCAAAGAAACCATCAGATGTCCAGTTCAGAAAGAAAGGGAAAGAAGAAGAGGAGAAACGCTCAAAAGATAAAAGGTATGCAGGTCGAGTGACGTTAATTGTACGTAATGAAACAGTAGCTTATACGCTATTTATTATCCTCTTGCTAATATCAGAATCAGAATCAGAATCAGAAAAAGATTTATTGCCAGGTATAGTTAACACAATACGAGGCGCAAAACTACCCAGGACCGCCTCTGGGGTTGGGATTTAGAGGATTAGAAAAACGAAACCTATAAGAGTAAAATATATTATTTTTTAATTTTTGCATCATAACAACGTGCATCTGAGCACGAGACAAAGTGCACGTTGACATTACAACCACTGAAAAAAAACCCAAAATATGATGCACCATCTAATGGCCAGAAAACTAAACGTTTCTGTGCGTTGTGTGTTGTTACAATTTGTTGTGTTCTACATTCGACATCTGGAGACGTCCAGTGTCCTCCGGGGATCGAACTCCTCGTCCTCCTTCTTGACGGTGGTACCAGCCGCCATGGTTCCGTCCGTTGTTTCGAGCGAAACAAACCGGAGCACTTTGTGTTCACAAAGTTCAGGTAAACGAACTCTGGAAGTGAAGTTCACTTCGAAGGCCGGGTCTTGGAGCGATCGCGAATGTGCAAAAACGAGTCATCGCTGGAGTCCGCTTGCAGGAACCGAGTGTGAAAACATCTTAATGATTGTTTAGTCATAGTTCCATACACAATGAAATCATTCATCTGATGAATGATGATACTTTTACCACAATGACTTCTTTCACAGCTCGCTGCGTGAAACACGAGCCAATCTGTATTTTTCCTGCTCACCAAAAGCAAAAAAAACAAAAGCATCTGTTTCACTCAGCGTTTCTGAAGGTTTACCCGTCAAACAGGCCGCTCGTCACGTCCTCATGACAAATGAAGTAATTTAATAAGTACATGTCTGTCTTCTCTTTGGCTTGTCACAACCGTGCAGTAACTTTACCCTCAGAAACTCATTTCCTCGTCCTATAGTACATAAGAAGCGGCGTTTAACGTAAATGAGCAGAACGCAGGAGGCAGCTCCTGAACGACCATGGCCTCGCTCGCACTGCGGCTGCTGCTTCTCATCTCAAGTGCGTCTGCGTGGAATAGTTACCATGTTTATTACGGCGGATCCGTGACCTTCACCCCAAAAGGCCAGAATTCAGACGGAGCGTATTTGGTGAGTGGGAGTGTAGCGGCAGGTAGAGCTGCAGCGATTCTCCGATCCAAAGAAAATCAGTCGCCAACTATTTTGATACTAAATTGTTATTTTGTAAGAAAAGAGTTTTGGGGTTTTGCACTGATTCATTGGACAAAAAATGGTAATTTAAAGATGTCACTTTGGACTCTAAAATTGTGAGGAGCATTTTTTTATTACAAATTTGACATTTTATAGATTAAAGAAATAACTGGTTAGTTGTGAAAATAAACTGTGAATTGAATTGTTAGTTGCAGCCCTGGGTAAGTCTGAGAAGACAGATTTGTGGTTTTTCAGTTTTCCAAAAGATAAAAATCTTGATTTTGATGAGGCAGAGCAAGTTTATTTGTATGGTACATTTTATACAAAGTGCAAATTCAAAGCGCTGTCGGTAATATAATATAATATATGTCGGTAATATAAAAAGGTAAAAAAAAAAAAGTTATCAACAGCCTGAAAACAGATGAAGAATTATCAGAGAGGTTGGGATGTTAGTGTTCGGTGGAAAATGGAGAGTGCAGATTTAGTCACTTTGTCTGAAGCCATGATGTCACTCAGGTTTTGGACTGGTTTTGTTTTCAAAGACAAAGAGCCGAGACGAGTCTTCGCCCTGCTTCCTCTGCAGGAACATGATTATTAATATGTCCACCCCAGCCGTGATTATGTGTGAGACTCTAGTCGCTTTAAATTCAGGTATCGTCTGCATATTGGAGAACATGTGATTTTATTCTTCTTTATTATTCTGCCTCCTC
The DNA here is from genome assembly GCF_008729295.1 of Plectropomus leopardus. Classification (NCBI taxonomy): domain Eukaryota; kingdom Metazoa; phylum Chordata; class Actinopteri; order Perciformes; family Serranidae; genus Plectropomus; species Plectropomus leopardus. Next base: position 529,228 of record NC_056463.1, read on the forward strand.
AAATTTGAACTACCAAACACTTTGGATTTGCTTTTGTATTCTCTTCTTGTGTTTGTATCTGTTTTGTTCATGTTAATGTTTTTCAGTATTTTCTTTTTTTCTTTTTTGCACCGGTTTGTTTTTTCTTTTTGCATTTTATGTAAAATGTATTTAAGTACCTAAAAAGTGCTATATAAGTCTCATCTGTCATTATTATTCTTATACTTAAACAAGCATGAAAGATGGAAATGATTGCAGTCTGTTTCTTGCAGCTGTAGTTGAGTTGTTTGATCAGTGCTAAAGAGATATTTCTACATTTATGAAGCTGCACTGAGATATAAATGTGATTTTTGTTTACAGGTGGAGCTTCGCAACAAACAAACCAATGAGTACTGCATCCAGAACTACTTCAGGTGTTCCGGGAACTGCGGCACCCAAACCACAAGCAGCATTACGACCGTTTCTCAAAACTCTTACGGCTACACCTGGTGCCATCGTGAGGTGGTGTGGCAGGGGGAAATCCACGGCAACCAGCCCTTTGACATCAGGTGAGACAGAGAAACTGCAGGCTTTGTTTCGCTTTGTGAAGCTTTTTTAACGTCACCTTTAAAAAATCTCGTCCAAACAGATATCCGACCAACTTCCTGTGGCACAATGGTGAGGGATACTGGGCATCAAACACTCATTCCTTCCGCACCGGCTGGAGTCTGGGGGCTCATTTTGACCTGGGGACCCGATCTGATACTGGTGAATCTAACCGATCTCCCACCATAACCAGCACTCCTCCTCTCCGGTAATAAACAACATACTGCTTTCTTTGGGAGGGGCTTTTCCAGAGCGATTTAATTTTTGATTTAATTATATTTAGCACATATTAAAACGGACAATGTTATACTTTGAAAAAAAAACAAGACATGCAGGGGAAACGCTCGAGAGGCCTGATACGTGAGGTTCCCTGAAAAAACTACCAATCAGTGCGTGCAGTCTCAACATTGATCAAAAACAAATAGTTTACAATAATCGATATATATAGGCTATAATAAAAAAATAAGGGACGGGCAGATGAGGACAGAAATAATTATGTAAAGAAAAAGAAGAAGAGAAGAAAAGGTAAAGATGAAAAAAAACATCATGTTGGGCGGATGTTTGTCGCAGGATATTTTTACAGATTTTCTAAACAATAAAGGAGAAAGTTTAACCTGCTGAGGAGAAAATGAAATTCATGGCTCATGATTGAGGGCAAAGCTTTGTTTTTTGGGTGGAGTAATTATGAAATTGATTATTAGCTATACAGAGATTTTAGACATAATCAACAACAACAAAACTGAACAAACCGCAAAAAAAAGTGAAAGGTGGCAAGGAAATGATCGGAAAATTAGCTGGAAGGATTGATAGATAAGATCAAAAAATGGCAAAGAATACAATACTTCTAATTCGCTGAATTTTGTCATGAAAATTATGTGAGATGAGAGAAAAAAATGTCACTCTTTCTTCTTTCTGTCTTCCTTTCTTTGCTTATTTTCAAGTATTTTTTCTGCTAACATCCAAATGCTAACCGGAAGCTTCAAGTCCTCAAAAACATCAACACTTCCTGTCCGAGACCAGCCGGGTCCTTCACAATAAAAGCACAGTGGCTCCTGCTTTGATTTATTAAATTATAACAAAACTTTTTAAAAACTTCATTGTAAAAGTACTTTATTGAACCTCCATATAACTTTATTCATTAAATGTTATTGTAACAGTAGTGTATTCAACTTTATGATATGACAGTCGCTACTTTATTTAACGTGATTGTAACTGTAGTCCATTCAGTATTTTTGTATTTTAGTAGTTAAGATTAGTTTAAAGGGCATTTAAATATATCGCTATATATCGTGTATTGTGATAAAGCCTTAAAATATCATGATAATGCTTATATAACAGCCGTATCGCCCAGCCCGTCTGCTCTGAGATAACTGCTTCTTCCTTCCAGAATAACGCAGAACTGTCCGAGGAGATACAGCCTGCCGGCGTTTGATCATGACGGTGACGCAGTCAGGTGCAGGTTTGGAACATCCCGGGAATCTGATGTTTGTGGTTTATGTTACCAACCTGAGGGCTTCACCTTAGACCAGGTAAGAAATCCGTCTGCGCTCACGTACTGTGAGTAAAGACTTCACATGAGCTGATGGAGGGAAAAGTGAACTTTACTTAGGATACGTGATGTTTGCTGTGCAGCATGAAATTAACATCAGTCAGTCTGCAAATAGAAAAAAAAACAAAGCACAATTTATTTTAACAAACCACTAATGGGTTTGAAAACCTCTTTTAACCCTTAGGGCCCGCTTTAATGTTACACGCACAAAATGCACTTTTCAAAATCAAGCTTTAAAAAAATATTTTACATTAATATGATTTTTTCCTTTTATTGAGTTTATTTTTTTAACAAACATCGGTTCTAATTCTAAATATCAAATATTTATTCATTTTCAGAATTTTAACCCTTCAAATGCCAAGTTTTGGTCATGGTGCCACTTTGTTTTTAGATGAAAAAAAATGATTTCCAGTCTCTAGCATGTATTTCCTCCATATGCCAAATATGGTCAAAATGACCTCATTGGGTGGAAAATAGTCAAAATGACAAATTCAGAGTCAAAAGCCCAGAATGACACCCAGAAATAATACAAGTCCTGTTTTTCTGCTCTGATGGCTGTGGGATCAAAAATGTCAGTTTGAATGGGTTTCAATGGAGCATTTTTGGACCTGAACAGTCTGAATGTAACTATTTAGTTTCCACAGTGTATTTTAGACTTTTTTAGAAATTCACTGATTACACTCAGATACACAATCTGGACTACATTTAGGACACATGCATCAACACACACACAATTATCAAAAAATAAAGAATGAAAAGAGACTAAAATGAACCAAACAGTGAATAAACATGCAACAAACATGCATGACTAAAATGGTCCTGAATAGTCTTGAATTCAGACAAAAAATGTCAAATTCCTTAATTTAAATTGGGGTCTGTAGCTGAAAACATGAAGGCACTCTTTACCTTCTCTGTGCTCTGAGTAGAGACAGATATCAGATATGTGATCTGAGATACTGACCGAAACAGGAAACGTGTTTGCAGAGATGCGTTATGAAGTTTGCCCAGACAGTGAGGTAGCCATGACAACCATTTGTGCGTCCTTATTCTTTCTGCCAGGACTCCTGCACCCTGTCGTACACTTACACTCGCAGCCTCGGAAACAGTGCCTTCGAGCTCATAGTGGAGGACTTCCCCAGAGAGCGCATCACGCTCTCCTACTCAGATGGATCCTACACGCTCAAACGTCCCTCAGTGGGTGGAAGGCACAGACGTGACGTCACAACCGATACCACTCTGTCCCCGTTCCCCTTCAATTCAGCTCCAACTGCAACTCATGATGCAACATCCACAACTGCAACAACCACAACTGCAACAACTACCGATGCAACAAACAGAGCTGCAACATCCACAACTGCAACAATCACAACTGCAACAACTACCGATGCAACAAACAGAGCTGCAACATCCACAACTGCAACAACCACAACTGCAACGATCACAACTGCAACAACTACTGATGCTGATGCAGCAAACAGAGCTGCAACAACTACCGATGCAACAACTACTGATGCTGATGCAACAAACAGAGCTGCAACAACTACCGATGCAACAACTACTGATGCTGATGCAACAAACAGAGCTGCAACAACTACCGATGCAACAACAGCAACAACCAGAGCTGCAACAACCACAACTGCAACAACCAGAGCTGCAACAACCACAACTGCAACAACCAGAGCTGCAACAACTACTGATGAAACTACAGCAACAACCAGAGCTGCAACAACTACTGATGCGACAACCAGAGCTACAGCAACCACAACAGCAACAACCAGGGCTGCAACAACAACAACCCAAATGACAACTGATGCAACAACCAGAGCTGCAACAATTGATGCTATAACTAAGGCTGCAACAACAGATGCAACAACCAGGGCTGCAACAACTCCTGATGTTGTAGTAACTAATGCAACAACTGAAACAACAGCTGCAAGAACGACTGATGCAACAACCACAACCGAAACAACAACTGATGCAACAACCACAACCGAAACGACAACTGATGCAACAACCACAACCGAAACGACAACTGATGCAACAACAACAACTGATGCAACAACCACAGTTGTAACAACAACTGATGCAACAACCACCACAACAACCACCACAGCCTCCACGCTGCAGACGACCAGTCGGCCCTTCCTGCCGACGATCGCTCCGTTGAGCAGACTCCCTCTGCAGTTTACTGTTCATGGTTGGAGCGCGTTGATTTCTTCTGCAGTATTTTTTCATTTGAGTCCATGTTTCATTCACAGCGTCCACTTCTTTTTCCTCTCCAGTCGACTCGCACCACGCCCCTTCATGTCTTGATGGTGATTATTTCCCCATTTTTCTGTCTCCAACTCCACGTAACGGGGTCAATCTGCCGGCGTTTGTCAACCAAACGCTGGAAATCCGAGTCCGAGCCACTGCAGTGTACACCAGGTGAGGGAGCTGAAATCCAAATTCTGATGTGATGTTGATGTGTTTTTATGCAGTTTGTTATCAGAACTTCAGAATGATAAATAACAAAGAAGACTGTCCCATTTTTATTCCTTAGGGCAGCTTTAATATCACACACACTCAAACCGCTCTGCACACAAAATGCTCTTTTCAAATCAGCCTTTAAAAAATATTATTCATTGATATGATTTTCTACTTTATTGAGAATATCTTTTTTAATTAACATCAGTCCTAATCATACATTTGATGATTACTTTGCATGTAGTGCATTGAAAATAATTCATTAATTTTCAGAATTTTAAACCTTTAAATTCCAGGTTTTTGTCTGGGTGCCTCAATGTTTTTACATTAAAAAAATATGTCAAATATATGATATGTCTGTGATCAGCAGCTACATTGATTGTGACAGATCACCTAGTGGAAATAGCATGTATTTCCTCCATATGCCAAATGAAAAGTGTGTGTAAAATTCACCAAACATTCCCTAAAGGTTAATAATAATAACAATAAAAAATAAAATAAAATAATTAAAAATAAAATATTGCTGCATGAAGTTCCTGAAATCACTCTTTGTCTGCTTTTAGAATCTCAGACCTGATTGTTAGTGGACCTGCAGGCACCTCCAAGCACCGAAACTCCACTGAAGAATTCACCATCAGATGGACTCCCACTGAAAACGAAGTCAACGACCATTTCGCCTTCTGCTTTTATTTTGAGGCGACAGACAGGTGAGCGCGTGCAGCGACTCTCCAAATCCTCCAAATCCTTAAATGCTTTTATCACGTTAGGTCAGAAGATCTGTGTTTAAGTATGGACATATGACCTTCAAATGTCCTGAGATACTGCGGTTTGTTCACCAAGTGATGATAATGAATTATCTTCAAAGTGATGTATATTTGTCCGTGTGATGGAGGGCGACGCAGCAGACTCACGTCTCAGCTTCACGCTCTGTTTCAGACACAACAGAGTCTATCAGTCGGAGCTGCGCTGCGTGACGGCTGACGTCGGACACCATGGTGAGTGGACTGTTTCTGTTTTTTTTATTTTAGTTTGTTTCTCACACAAAAACTAAAATGACACTCACCGTGTTTTGTGTATAGAGTATGAAAAGTGACGCCAAAAAATACACTGAAAACGCTGGCCCGACCCACTGAATTTAGGGATTCACCACTGTTTTCTTATTTTAGTTTGTCTCTTAGGCCAAAGAACATTTTACAAGTGGTCGAGAAAAACATCTCGTTTTCACAGGCCACTAAGAAATCTGGTTTTATATGAAAATATAAAAGTGCAGCTGAAACAATCAGACTGTTAAGTAGAAAACTAATTGGCACAATTTCTATCATTGTGTGAGTTATTTTTCATTGAAAAAACATTTCATGGTTTCAGCTTCTCATATAAACTGTAATATGAAGACTTGCTGCATTACCCTTTAATTATTGTAATTATTTTACATTTATTTAAATGTCTTTGTATACATACTTTTACTACATATATATACATATATATATATATATATATATATATATATGTATAGGCTTTTTGGGCATGAAAGCGGGAGAGAGAGGGGATGACATGCTGCAAAGGGCCGAGGCTGGAGTCGAACCTGCGGCCACTGCGGCGAGGACGTAGCCTCTGTGCATGAGGCGCCCATTCTGTCGAGCTACTGGGTACCTCAGTGTACTTAAACTTTAAATACTTCAATACATTTCCCTGAAATCACATTTTCTTTGTTTAAGTTTGTTCAACAGAACGTCAGTTTTTTCTCCCGCAGAAGTTTTTTCTGCTTTCAGACTTTTTTGGCGTCATGTCTCCAGTCTTTGCACACGGCACTAAACCTGCCCTTATATGGTGTTTAGGGGGCGTTACCTGAGCTGACAGGTGACCGATGATCCGTGGGATTCGTCACTGAGCTCACCTGCTTAGAGCAGATTTGGATGGTTAACCACATTTTCTGCATCTGGAGTCGACTAACCATATTATCTCTCACCAGAAAATTGAGAGAAAATCTAAGAGAAACTTAAGAGGAAGTTGCAGCGTGAGGGCCGATGTTGTAAATAACCTGAACACATGTAGACGGCTCAAACGTTGATCTGAATCCTCTGAATGTTTAGACACCGTCGTTCACTGTAACGTCACCTCGATGATGGTGGAGGTGGAGAAGTCGTACCTGATCAGACGCAATGAGAGGAGTTTACACCTGAAGGACTTCAGCGCCGCCGCCTGCAGCCTCCAAAGATTATCCAACAGAACCCACCTGGTGGCCGTCATGTCGCTCAACGCCTGCGGGACCACGCTGGAGGTACAACACGTTACCCTCCAACGCACGACACCTTTTAAATTTCATTTTGTGCATTCAGATTTAGTTATTAAAAGAATAATAGTTTTGGAGAGTTATCCTATAATACTTCTTGAAAAAAGTAACAATATATTGATAAAAAAAAAGCCATCGTCAAGGTTTTCTAGAAAACTTTCATTTGAAATCAAATGCACTCTTTGCAAAGGATTTGTTTTGTCCTAAATCCCAAATACTTTTAAATACTTCTAATAATTAGCTGATAAACGGATGATTTTCGTTTTGCTCGTTTGCAGTCGCCACACACAGGTTTTCTAGCATTTTTGGACGTTTCTATGATTTTAAGACATTTCTAAGACTTGAGGACATATCTAGGATTTCAGGGCGTTTCCATGATTTTGGGACATTTCTAGCATTTTAGCCCATTTCTATGATTTTGGAACATTTCTAAGATTTGAACATGTTTCTAGGATTTCAGGACTTCAGGATTTCCACGATTTTTCGATTTTCGGATGATCATCATAATTATTTTAAACAACATAGAGATCACAATTATTTCTAACAATTATTCATTGTTTTTAATTTGCCTCAATTAAAAACTAATTTTTAGTAAATTGAGTTTCATTGGTCACCGTATTGTGCCGCTGCAGCGCGAATGTCTCAGTTTACTCAGCGAGTAACGTCAGCGATGTTCTTCATCTCATTCTTCAGTTAAATTTGACCTGCGGTCGAGTTTCTATGAGCGGAGCATTTTAAACGTCAAAGTCGCCGTCAATCATGTTCATTTAAATGTGGGAAGACATAATCGTGATTAATAGGTGATAAGTTGTGCAGCCGTGGCGTCCCGTACAAACTGTCCTCACGTTTGCAGAGGCGTGTTTTCTACATAATTTGACGTGTCACTCTCAGGAGGAAGGAGATAACCTCGTCTTCAAGAACGAGATCACATCCGCCGACCCCAGTGCAACAATCTCAAGAGAACACGACGTGGAGATCGTCTTTTCCTGCGTCTATCCAAAGCGAACCAACCTGACGCTGGGATTCAGGCACAAGAACCCGTACGCGTTCACAGAGAGGGGCTTCGGCGCTTTCAGCTTCCAGTTTGAATTCTTTGAGAGTCAGCGGTTCAGGACTCAGGTGGACGCCAGCACTTACCCCGTGGAGGTGAACCTCAAACAGATGATGTTCATGCAGATCGAGGCGACCAGCTCCATCCCCAACACCGAGCTGTTTGTGGAGTCCTGCAGGGCGACTCCGTACGACAACCCAAACTCTCGCATCAGCTACACCATCATCGAACACGGGTAGGTGTTGCAAAATGACAGGGGGCAGCTGCTTCAGACGTGTTTCGTGTTTCTAGGACTTTAGGACAGATTTTAGGAGGTTTCTCAGATTTTAGCATGTTTCTAGGATTTAAGGATATTTCCTTGATTTTAGAAAGTATCTAGGATTTTAGCACGTTTCTCAGATTTTAAGATGTTTATAGGAGTTTGTACATTTCTAGGATTTCAGGACATTTGCCGAATTTCAGGACATTTGCCAAATTTCAGGATTTTTTTTAGGATTTTAGGACATTTCTAGGATTTCAGGACATTAGGGTCTTATCTAGGACCTCTGTCGGGGTTGTGGGGAAGGTGGGGGCACTTTTTTGGATCAACAAACTCTATTTTGATGCTGTTTTATGCAGTCTGACATCTTATGGATACTAAAAAAAACATTTAAATATGAGAAATAAATAGAAAATTTAGTACAAAATATTGTGTATAATAAAATGGTTGGGGGGTCACCTGGTCCAGTTGGATATCAGTGGTGTATGTGTAGAAAAACACACCCAGTTTGTGGTGTATTGTTTTATATTCCAATAATAATAATAATAATAATAATGATAATAACTTGTGTTTTTTCACAGGTGTGTGCGGGACGGCACAGTGCAGATTTACTCCGGCTCAAACCTCCAGTTCAGATTTGGAATGGAGGCTTTTGAATTCATCGGAGCTTATGATGAGGTAATCCACAAGTTTTCATTATTAGCTCATCTTCAGCTCACTGTTCGTGACGAGGTGGAGTTTTATCGGTAAAAGACGCATCAGAGCGCGCTCAGCTGCGGCCGGCGAACACACAGTGACCTCCGTGTGTCTGCAGGTGTACATCACTTGTTCTGTCATCCTGTGCGAGACTGGCGTTCCCGGCACCAGGTGCTCTCAGGGCTGCATCCGTTCGGGAGGCCATCGCACTAAAAGAGAGGCCGCGGCTCAAACCAGCAGCCACTCCATTTCCCAGGGGCCTTTGCACCTGCTTAAATCTCCTGACAGCCAAGGTGAGTGTGTTCTGCATCCTGTCTTAGCAGCGTCTACCTTGTGCACAGCGTCTACCTTGTGCACAGCGCTCACCAGTGATGTACTCCTCATTGGTTGCGGTGCACCGCTTGCAGATGGCGTTTTTTTTGCCTGCGGTGTTCATTGACACATTTTTTCTTTTGCCTCTGCGGTGGCGATAGCTGTGGCTGCCATTACACCGTTCTGTTTTCAAGTTGTCCGTACGAACGTCCCATTCTCGTGAATTCAGTGTCTTGGGAAAGCCTTGAGGAAAATTCTTCAAATTTGGCACAAACATCCACTAGGATTCTAGTGGTCATAGGTCAAAGGTCAAGATCCCTATGACTGGAAAGGTGCCTGTCACCTTTGACCTTGTGTGTCTCATTCTTGTGAGTGTGATATCTTAAGAAGACTGTGAGGGAATTTCTTTAAATTTGGCTCAAACATTTAGGCGGACTTAAGGATGAACTGATTAGATTTTGGTGGTCAGAGTTCAAAGGTCAAGGTTATTGTGACCTTGCATTTGTCTCATTCTTGTTGACTTTCACTTGGACAAAAGGACAAACCGATGGGATTTTTAGACTTTCAGCACTGATGTACCAGGTCGCCACAGCATTAATGTTGGTGTCATCGGTGACGGTGACGGAGGTGACACGTCCCCTCATATATAAATATTAAAATCTTTGTGCCTCTGCACCGGCGATAGCCCTGGTATAAGGCATAATGTTTTTGGGTAATCTGTCCGTCTCATTCTTGTCAACACGATATCTCAAGAAGGCTATGAGGGAATTTCGTCGAATTGGGTACAAACATCCACTTGGACTCAGTTATGAACTGATTCCTTCGTTCTTCGCTTCTTTAAAAAACGTGTCTTCAGGCAGACTTTTAATGTGCAAATTCACCACAACACCATTTTTCTCTGATTGTTTCATTTGTGATAGTGACAGAAGTGTAGACTTCAGGGGGACAGCATGTGAGACGTCCGCCTCAATATTTACAACATGACCCCCCCCCAACAAAAAAAGCATTTAAGCATCGGAGGACTTATTATTTTGACAATGAAAAGATCTTAACACTGCAAATTTATGAAGAAAAAAAACAGATACATGGAAAAAAAAATCTGCAGAATGCAGGAAATTAAGTGTTTGATGGTCAAAATTTTCTGGCAGAGGACCCCAAATCCCAGTCCATATGTGCCCACCCAGTGTTGACACGAAATCTCTGTCCCTGGATATTTGAATTCCTGTCGGATCTGACACATTTATTTGTATTTCTCTGTTGTTGCTTTTTTCAGCGTCGCTCCCGAGCCTGAATCTGAGCGTGAACCTTGCATTCGTTGCCACCTTCTTTCTGGCATGTGGAGCGGTGGTCTACCACTCGAGGACGTCCAAACCTAAATACCAGCTTCTGCCGAGCGCTGAGACAGGCTGAGGCCAGGAGGGGCATTTTTTATCCAATCAAATCATTCTGGAGGCGGGAGAGATCTACTGCTATAATCCCAATTTTGCTTTGAATCAGTTTCTATTTTAGAGTTTCTCATTTCAGACGTCTAAGAGGATTTAGGTCACTTTGCTTTGTGTGACGTGCACCTGCTGCAGTCATGAAGGGTTCATTATGTGAATAAAGGAATCTTATTTTGTTCTCTAATGTGATTTACACTTATTTCAATCAGCATCAGCTAACAATCACCTTACAGGTTAAATAAAAATGTCACGATGTATGCAGCACACAGGAAATGTCAGTGAATGAAATTTAAAGCTGATTGTAAACATCTTTTATGTCCCGTTTGAGTTTTTTAGATAGAGTTTGTAAATATAAATGTACATTTTGATGCCTCCACATCGACAGTAGCCGTGGCAGGAGGCATTATGTTTTTGGGTTGTGTTTACGTCCATCCGTTCCATTTATGTGAAAGTGATATCTCAAGAACACCTTTAGGAGTTGTCTTCAGATTTGGCACAAACATCCACTTGGAGTCGGGGATGAACTTGTTTTGTAACAATATTCAACAGTTTAATTTTTCACCTCCTTTTTTTTAACCTGTGGTTGTGACAGGAACATGTTGCCGTAAACACAACTTCTTTCGTTTTCATCTTGGCACACCAGAGAGAAAAGCGTTCTGTTTACCTGCGGATGCACAATGAATGTTTGGCTGCACTTTAGATAAAAATACTTTCTTCAGACGGAGGCAAACAAACCCAGCGCCTCATGCTGCAGGTGCCTCAGCAGCGGCCCCGCCCACCAAAACCATAACACAAATCATCAGCAGCTGAAGTCCCCGTCAGAAGATAAATCATGATGACAGGTTAATAAAAAAGGACTAAGATTGTGAGTTGTGAGTCAACAGATTAAGATGTACCTGCAGTTAATTTGGTAATTTTAGAAATGTGAAGGCTGTAATGTAAAGGTGTCAACAGGACAAAACTATGAGACCACACAAATGTAACGACCTAATTCGGTTTTGACCAACCAGTGAAAATTATTAGAATTGTAATAAATATTAAAAATAAAATAAGTGGAGGCTAAAATGGGGCAGAGCTACTAGCAGGACTAGGGGCAGTGATGGGGGGGGGGGGGGGGCTATCGGGGATTTCCCCCTCTTTATTTCTCTTGCAGCTGCTTATTAAAGCCGATCTAATATCTCTGTAATTTCTTTGTCTGGTATCAGAGTGAAGAAGATCTCGGTCTCTTCCTCCGTCCTCACATGCAGAGTCATGTTTTGTAGAACGTCATGTGACTTTATTGCACTTTTTTTCTTCTTTGGGTTTAATGGACGTTGGCGTCCATAAAGTTGCATGTCCACCATCCGGCGTTACACATCACATGAGCTATAAAAGCCAAAAAAGTGTTTCCATTGTTTTTTTTTTTATGAAATATGGCTTTTTTGAATCACCTGAAAAACCACCTCATGCAAAATTGACGTGTTTTTATTAGATGAATTTTGTATTCGCAGTTTCATTTTGCACAATCCCAGGGACCTTTGGCCACGAAATTTTCTTCATCTGTTAACCACTGAGTCCAAGAGGCATTTGTGCCAAATTTGGAAAAATTCTCTCAAGGTGTTCTTGACATATTGCGCTTCGCAAAGACGAATATACGAGGCCGCAGTGACCTTTGACCACCAAAACCTGATGAGTCCATCCTTGAGTCCAAGTGGACGTTTGTCCATAATCTGAAAAGATGTCCTCATGGCATTCTTGAGATATTGCATTCATCAGAGGAGACAGATGCAAGCTCACAGAAACCTCGACCTTTGACCACCACAATTTAATCAGATCCTCGTTCAGTGCAAGTGGACATTTGTGCCAATTTTGATGAAATACCCTCAAGGCATTTTAATACCCCTCATGAGCATTGGACGGACACACAGACAACCCAAAGACACAAAGACACTTCTGTCTACAGCAAGTGAGTTTGATGCACCTGAACCTCTGCACCGCCAAACATTGAAACGTCACGCTGTCCGCTGTAACGCGCTAACATTCAATCTGAAGTCATCATGATTGTGTGGGTAAAAAAGTACCGTTTGCACACAGAATGAACGAACCCACACAACAAAAAAGAGATTGTCCTTCACTGGTGAACTCCCTGCGTGATCGCTGTGTACTGAGAACCAGATCTATTTAAAACATAACGTGATGCTTTGGAGTTTCGTTTCTGTTGAATTGTTGTGCTGCAGCCAACAGCAGAGCATCTAAAAACACGAGCTGGCACTGCGTCTCAGTAATAACAAAGAAACGATTATTGTGGTCAGTTGAGAAATATGAATTCCAGTTACCTTTAAAAACAGGAGGGGGAAACTAGTTCTACTTCATGCTTTGCACTTACAGTAAATGATGTCGCTGATAAAAAATTTAAAAAATATTGTCTTCATTTCCTGGTGGTAAAGTATTTAAGATGCAGATCGCGCTGAGGAGGATACACTCAGGAGGATGGCTTCTCTCACCCTGCTGCACCTGCTGCTGATGGCCTCGGCTGCGTCTGCGTGGTGGAGGTTTGATAGGAGCAGGTACAGGTTCTTCAGTGGAACGCAGACCTTTACCCCAAAACGGCGTAATGCAGACGGGACTTTTGAGGTAAACTAAACTTTAGGTGTGAGGTTCATCTCATCAGAGGGTTTCCTGCCACATCCTGACTGATGTGAAAAGAAAAAGTACCACCTATTTAAATAACTTCATTTCATAAAAATGCACTGTAAAACCTCGTCGTTGACCCTCCTAAAATTCTGCGTGTCAATTTGACCCATTTTAACCCTTCGAGACCTGTATCAGCATCACTTTTCTTGTGCTGCTTTCTGACGTCTTTTATAGCTGCTTAAACCCTCCGAAATGCGAGCAAATCGGTTTGATTTCTTCTGAAAACTAAACTTTGAAAATGAGCTAACAATTATTTTTTTTCTGAAAGGGAAAAGATAGAAAACTCTGTTCATAGTTATAATAATTATATTATTTAAAACTGTGTTACAAAAAAATTTATTACATTTTTTCATTTTTCAGCACTTTTTAGAGCCACTTTCTGTCGTTTTTTTTGTATGTGGTGTTTTCTTGTAACTCTTTCCTAAATTTGTTAAGTTGCTCCTTGCCTTCTCCCTATTTTTTTTTTTAGTTGCACAAAATCAAACCAAATTGCTCAGGTCTGAAAAGGTAAAAATTTACAGAGTACTTACAAAAAACTTTCGGGATAACTTCTTTTGTTTTCCTCTAAAGTACCCTTGTAAAGTACCCCAGAGAAGTACTTAAAAAATACTTAGGGGATAACTTCAAACATCTTTGTAAGTTGCAGGCTGTATCATAAAGTGCTACCAAATCGAATAAATCCGCACTTTGCAGAAATGTACAATATGCTGCGTTTTTTTTTTTTCTGGCGATTGGGTTGAGTGTAATCTTTGTATAATTCATTACAGGTGGAACTTCGTGGCACGCAAACTACAAGAAGTTGCCATGTAAATCACCACAGATGCAGCTTTGGTAACTGTGGGAACCCGACCCAGAGCACCACCGCAAACGTCGCCTGGGATTCTTATGGTCTCGTATGGTGCCAAAAGGAAGTGAAGAAAACACTGAGACTCAACAGCAACGCCCCTTTTGAGATTCAGTGAGCAAAATCCACCCCAGTTTACATTCATCGTGTTATAAATACATCCCCTATTTGCATTTAAGAATTTTTTTCAGGGCTTGAATCTGATTGCGAACTTTGTTACCCTCTGCGACTACAACGTCTTCATTGTCCAAATACTCCACGCAGGTACCCATCGTACTTCAATTCTAACTTTGGTATCGGCTACTGGGTATCAAACGTCAGAACCTCATCGGCCACATGGAAAATGAAGGCACACGTGGACCTGGGGACCCGATCTGACACTGGTCAGTCTAACAGATCTCCCATCACTGCCACTGTGCCAATTCTCAGGTAATCACCATCGATCCCTCTTTCTTTGACACACTTTAAAAAAACTCATTTAACAGTATCAGATATTTTTAGACACAGACTGTTCCTGACTGAGTTGATCCACGCGTTACAGAGTGCCCAGGAACTGCCCACGCTCATTCAACCTGACCGTCTTCGACCCCGACGGCGACCACGTCAGATGCAGGGCAGCAACACGTCATCATGATCACGAGTGTTCGCTGTGCAGTCTGGACAGAGCTTTCTCTTTGGACGAGGTATGTGTCTCTCTGTGTGTCTGTGTGTCTGTCTCTGTGTCTCTCTGTGTGTCTGTCTCTGTGTCTCTCTGTGTCTCTCTGTGTGTCTGTCTGTCTGCCTGTCTCTCTGTCTCTCTGTCTGTCTGTCTGTGTGTCTGTCTGTGTGTGTGTCTGTCTCTCTGTCTCTCTGTGTGTCTGTCTGTCTGTCTCTCTGTGTGTCTGTCTCTCTTTGTGTCTCTCTTTGTGTCTGTCTGTCTCTCTGTGTGTCTGTCTCTCTGTCTGTCTGTCTCTCTGTGTGTCTGTCTCTCTTTGTGTCTCTCTGTGTGTCTGTCTCTCTGTGTGTCTCTCTGTCTGTCTCTCTGTCTGTCTGTCTCTCTGTGTGTCTGTCTCTCTGCCTGTCTGCTCTCTGTGTGTCTGTCTCTCTTTGTGTCTCTCTGTGTGTGTCTGTCTCTCTGTGTGTGTCTCTCTGTGTGTCTGTCTCTCTGTGTGTCTCTCTGTCTGTCTCTCTGTCTGTCTGTCTCTCTGTGTGTCTGTCTCTCTGCCTGTCTGTCTCTCTGTGTGTCTGTCTCTCTTTGTGTCTCTCTGTGTGTCTGTCTCTCTGTGTGTCTCTCTGTCTGTCTCTCTGTGTGTCTGTCTGTGTGTGTGTCTGTCTCTCTGTCTCTCTGTGTGTCTGTCTGTCTGTCTCTCTGTCTCTCTGTGTGTCTGTCTCTCTTTGTGTCTCTCTTTGTGTCTGTCTGTCTCTCTGTCTGTCTGTCTCTCTGTGTGTCTGTCTGTGTGTCTGTCTCTCTGTGTGTCTGTCTCTCTGTGTGTCTGTCTCTCTGTCTGTCTGTCTCTCTGTGTGTCTGTCTCTCTGCCTGTCTGTCTCTCTGTTTGTCTGTCTCTCTTTTTGTCTCTCTGTGTGTCTGTCTCTCTGTGTGTCTGTCTCTCTGTGTGTGTCTCTGTCTGTCTCTCTGCCTGTCTGTCTCTCTGCCTGTCTGTCTCTCTGTTTGTCTGTCTCTCTTTGTGTCTCTCTGTGTGTCTGTCTCTCTGTGTGTCTGTCTCTCTGTGTGTGTGTCTCTCTGTGTGTGTCTCTGTGTGCCTGTCTCTCTGTCTGTCTGTCTCTCTGTCTGTCTTTATGCCTTTATTGTCATCAGACAGTATAAAACAAAATTATAAATTCTTCGCCTTCAGGTGCATGACATTCAGTACACACATACAGACATTCATACATTAAAGTGCAAAATTAGCACAGAAATGGAGAGGAAAATAAATTTTACTTTATACTGTACACATGGAAAAATGTATTGCAATATTTAATGTAATTATTACACGCATCAGAATTACCAGAAATAGAAAAAGGGTGTAGCTGCATATATATATATATATATATATATATATATATATATATATATATATAATTAATTTTAAAAAAGCTATTAACATCAGCATTTACATGATACATAATAAATCAAAAATACATGTCATGCAATATAAATACCAGGGTTTTGCAATATTTATACGTTGCATTAATGCACACTGGACTGGATTCTGCACACTGCACACTTTAGGTCAACTTAATTAATTAAACTTAAGATATTTGTGCTGCAACTCTACTTCTGAAAAACTGTACAATCCCTCTATTTCACCTTTCCTACATACTTAAATTGCTTCTATGTTTTTCATCTTATGTTCTAATTTTTTTAAATTAACTATTTTATTCTTCCATTATGTTAATTGTTTTGCACTAAGACACCAAATCACATCTCTTGTATATGTAAATGTACTTGGCAATAAAACCGGATTCCGATTCTGATTCAGAGTTCGGCAGTTCGGGCAAACCTGCATATTAACGCATAGTTCCCCAGACAAATGTTCGGGCGGCAGACAGGCAGCAAAACTAGACTTGTCAAAAGTAAAACCTATTTGTACCCCAATTAAAATTCAATCAAAATTTAAGACAACAAATCATAGTCTGCTTTTGTGTGATGAAAGTATCTCTTCTTTTCGTCAGGATTCCTGCTCCCTTCAGTATGTCGCCAATAATCAAAATGGTTTCCATCCCATTGAGCTCGTGGTGGAGGACTTTGCCAAAACATTCATTCAGCTGCACTACTCTGATGGATCCAGCACTGTCAAGGGACAACATACACCGGGAAGGTATAAACGAGCCTTCCCGGAGTTTTACATTACAGATCAGCCGACCACCACGACACCAGAGCCGACCACCACCCGACCACCACCACACCAGAGCCGACCACCACACCGAGCCGACCACCACCACACCAGAGCCGACTACCACCACACCAGAGCCGACTACCACCACACCAGAGCCGACCACCACACCAGACCACCACACCAGAGCCGACCACCACCACACCAGAGCCGACCACCACCACCAGAGCCGACCACCACACCAGAGCCGACCACCACCACACCAGAGCCGACCACCACCACACCAGAGCCGACCACCACCACACCGCCCACCACGACACCAGAGCCCGACCACCACGACACCAGAGCCAACCACCACCACACCAGAGCCGACCACCACCACACCAGAGCCGACCACCACCACCACCACACCAGAGCCGACCACCACGACACCAGAGCCGACCACCAGAGCCGACCACCACGACACCAGAGCCGACCACCCACGTATCGCCCGTCCTTAGCTGAATCTCTAAGCCAGCTTCCGCTGCAGTTTACTGTCAATGGTAGGGTCATGTTTATGTTTTTGTATATTTACAGCACTGAATGGATATTAACATTTGAAAGATTTCTCAGCGTCTGTCTGTCCTCCGCTCTGATCTGCAGTGGACTCACACAGTGCCCCTTCATGCCTCGAAGGGGATTACTTCCCCGTGTACGTGGCACCAACTCCGAGAAACGGAGTGAATCTTCCTGCGTTCGTCAACCAAACCCTGGAAATCAAAGTCAAAGCCAAAGCAGTATACACCACGTAAGCAAATGTTTTGTTGAGTCATTTTAAAATGTTGCAAACAAAACAGAGATTTTTATTAGGAGAATATTTCCAGGGTTGACTGTCATGGAGAAAAAATGACAAAACACGACACAGTCACCAGATTTGGAGCATGAACGAAGTGTTTTGTTTCAGTTTCACCTTCAGCTTCGAAACCCATGAAACTGTTCTGACAATTAGAGAAACTTTTAGAGACTTTTTAAGCCACAGTGATATATGAGCCACAGTGATTAATGCTGTGATGTAATATGCACCAATATAACACTTATAGCAAGGTTTTAAAATCGTATTGTACTTATTGTGCTGTTTAGAAAAACACTCTTTGCTTCAAACTTAGGGAAAAACTGTTTTTTCTTGTAGGATAAGACGCCTGATTATCACTGGACCAGCGGGCATTTCAAAGCGGCAAATCTCTTCAGAAGAATACGTCATAGAGTGGAATCCAACTGAAAACCAACTGAATGATCATTTTGCTATTTGCTTTCTTTTTGAAGCAACGGACAGGTAAGATTTACATTAATCATCTGGTTTTACATCGTGGGCTACAGTTTAAATGAGAGAATGACTTAAACTTAAGACACAAAGGAGATTTTTATTACATTCCTTCCTCCATCTTTGTTGTATTTCTGCATCACAAATCCTATCTCGTGTTGAATCTCAGGTTTGGCCGAGTCTATCAGTCCGAGCTACGCTGTGTGATTGCTGACGTTGGACATCACGGTAAGTTAACCACATTCAACCTCTAACGATATGAATGGTATACAGAGTACACCATGAACATGTTGCATATCCCCATTGTGCTGCGTGTCTCTCTCTGCTTTTAGAGACCATGGTGACATGCAATCAGACAACAATAACGGGTGGAAGTGGAGAAGACGTATCTCATCAGACGCAACGAGAACAACTTGCATCTGAGAGACGTCAGCAATCCTTCCTGCAACCTGACGAGATCCTCCAACAGCACCCACCTGGTGGCTGTCATGTTGCTGAACACCTGTGGAACCATCATAGAGGTAGAGCACGCAGAACTCTAACACCATGTGCACAATATGGCGGTTTCAGACCTTTAAATCGCTGCCCACATCTCAACGATTCAGCAGAAGACCCATTTGCTTGTTGTAAAAAAACATTAACTGCTACCAGCAGCCGTTAAAACAGGAACAGCCATTTTTACATGGTGTCCAAAAGTGGAAGTACCCCGTCACGTAACCCATAAAAGCTGCAAGATTAAATCAGCTTTCATTCAAGTTGGCAGAGCGCTAAACAGGAAGTTCATTCATTCGTTCAAAACTTTATTTAAGACTCTGGAAATCATTGAGGGAGACCCTCATTTTCATGATGCCAAGCGTGAACAGGGCATTTCAAAAAACGTCAGAGCCAGAATCATACAAAACAACAGACAATAACAGCGATGTAAATAGCTAAAAATAGAAATACAGGAAAACAATGTGTTAAGGTGTAGAAATTAGAATTAAAATATAATTATAATGATATGAATATAATTAAGAACATTTACACTCAGTTAAAACATAATCTGAAATAAGGCATTTATGACGGAAGAGTGTCCAAGTTTAAGTTCCTTTGCAGATTATTCCATTTCGTTAGCCACTCAGCGGGTTAAAGTTAGCAGTTTGGCCGTCATGAGTCTCCAGTGTACCTGCTTTGTTGGCCCCATAATGCAGAAAATGTGGGTAATTTCATAATGTGGAAATATTGCTTGTCATTATTTTCTGCAATCTTATGGAAAAAATCCCATCTGCTTTCTGACGAGGGAACCAGGGCAACACTAACTTCAGGACTGTACTTTAAAATCCCTCATCCCTGTGGCGTGTAAATAGCATTATTTGCTGCAGACACGTGGCTGCTAATAGGATCTGCCTTTAACTACTTACTTATAGCTGTAACAACGATTGCTTCCTTTCCAAATTTAATTATCATATCTTTCTATTTTTAGGATGATGGCGAAAACATCATCTTCAGGAACGAGATCACGTCCGCTGACCCAAATGAAATAATCTCCAGGGATCACGATGTTGAAATCACCTTTTCCTGCACATATCCGAAACAAAACAACCTGACTCTTGGGTTCAGGCACAAGAACCCGTACGCCTTCACAGAGAGGGGCTTCGGCGCTTTCAGCTTTGAGTTTGAATTCTTCGAGAGTCAGTTGTTCAGGACAAAAGTGGACGCCAGCACTTACCCCGTGGAGGTGAACCTCAAACAGATGATGTTCATGCAGATCGAGGCGACCAGCTCCATCCCCAACACTGAGCTGTTTGTGGAGTCCTGCAGGGCGACTCCGTACGACAACCCAAACTCTCGCATCAGCTACACCATCATCGAACACGGGTAGGTGTCCGCCATCAATAGGCTTTTGTGTGGAACTTGATGCTTCTGTTTCTAGCTATGAACCTTCGTGTCTTCTATTGTTGCAGGTGTGCGACGGACAGCACGGTGCAGATCTACCCCAGCCCCAAATCTCAGTTCAGATTTGGAATGGAGGCTTTTGAGTTCATCGGCGCTCATGATGAGGTAGGGTTACTTTTGAAAAACTCAAATGTAAATGTAAAATTTTTGAAAATTATATTCGTTGCCTTTTCAACAAATTTAAGTGCTTATCTGTCCCTAAAGCAGCATCTCTTTTTAGAGAATTCATAATGTGTCATTGACGTTAAAGACGTGAAATATGGAAACATTCACAACGGTTAGGGACATGTCTAGGATGTGAGGACATTGGGGGCTTAAACCCAACCTCTGCAGGGTAGATGCACTCTGGCACCATATTTACCCTGATAAACTTCTGTTAACTTTAGTTATTAATTGTGATGTTAAAAATATTAGTAATCGTGAGTAATGAGTGCTGAGTAGAAACAGAATACTTAACAACTGCTATCATTAAACATCTATTGATTAGAGTTAAAAAATACTCTGTGTTTTTGTAAAGCTGTGGATCAAACTAAGTGCATTTAATCAAGTGGTAACCGTATTAGATCCAAGTCCTTTTATCATTATTAGGGACTGTTCATTATTATTGAGAGGGGGAGGCATGTCAGATAATACTTAAAGCACTAGGGAGGGGTTCATGGTTTTTTTTATCTGAGAGGAAAGGCATCCACTGTTGTATCTTGTATTTATTTTAACGCCAATTTCCAAAGGAAACACACCTTTCAAACCAGCGGGCCATGTTGTCTTTAAAAAGGAAAAAAAGAAAGGCCATCGTTTTTTCTTTTAAAATTTTTGGGGGGATTTTTTTTTCATGTAAAACTGTTGATGTTCTTTTTTAAAATATCTTTTGGTGGTTTTTAAATTTTTTTTTTAAAGAAAACATGCCTACCAAAGCCTACCGAAAGAAAAATTGCCAAAATTACACCATTTTTCACTAGCAAGGACCACACCTCAACGTGAATTAATTTTGACAATTTATTGACATGAATGTAAATTTGGTATAGACATAGATTCTGAATATTGGAATGAATGGTTGAGTGCGGTGTGGGGAAGCTTCGGTGGGAATTCGCCGTGGCTCCCGGGCACGACGGACCCCTAGGACCCTACGGAGAGAAGGAAGAAAAACAAGAGATCGAGGGAGGGGAGGAGGGGTGCAGAATAACCAGACGAAAGGGGGAGATCGGGTTGGGAGGATATTTAAGCCGGAAGAGGCGCGGTTGAGGTGCAGTAGAGGTGTGGTCCTGCTCCTGAAACTCTGCTATAAGCTTCACATCACAGCAAGAAACTGTGTTTTTATTGAATATATACTTTGCTTAGAATGTACAAAGAACTTTTTCGGACTTTGCCTGACTTTACCGCCATGTGTCTGCAGGTGTACATCACTTGTTCGGTCATCCTCTGTCAGACTGGTATTCCCAACACCAGGTGCTCGAAGGGATGTATCAGATCCAATTCGGGACAGAATCGCGTGAAAAGGGAAGCTGCATCTGAGACATCCAGTCACTCTATTTCCCAGGGACCTTTGCACCTGGTCAAAACCTCCGACAGCCAAGGTGAGTGAGCACTGGCATTCAGTCAGTGACATCAACTCTAAAACAGCTTCAACAAAAACTTAAGGTTACAGATTCATTGCAGGACTGTTAAATTAGACTGCATTAGTTTCAGCTTTGGTGTGCCTAATAAACCGGCAACTTCATGTATATAGAAATATGTAAAATGGACACAAACTTGTAACAATTGCTATGTGGTGGTGGGCGCAAAACGTTCTTGTAAAAACAACACAAAACCATTGCAAAGGCTAAATGAACAGTCACAGTTTAAAACACAATGTGGGCATGGTTAATGTTGTGAAATATATAATGGCAATATTAGAGAACAAACAAAAAATACTTTAGGTTAATGAAAAGATTGGGATTTTAGTTAAAATAACTACATACACAAAATAAAGTATCTAAAGTACTTTGAATAGTTATGTAATGTCACGTTACTACATTGACTTTAGGTTTCACACAGGACACAAACAGCAGGCTCCTGGTTGAAAGTTCATGTTTGTTTAAAATAGACATGAACTAACAATCGCTATGTGGTAGGCACAAAATGCATTAAATTTACCTGCTGGCAACATGCACATCTTGCCAATGCAACTCTGAATGGTCTCAGTTTCAAACACAATGTTAATGAGGTTAATAGTGTGAATGTAACAGTCACAGTTTAGTTAGCTTTAGGGAAACAAAATCAATTGACTCCACATTGGCATTGTTTTCGTGTTGCCAGCACGTAATTTTAGCACATTTCATGGCCACCACCACATATTGCCCTATTCAGATTGGGAGTGTTGCTGTTTCTATGTGGTAATGTAGATTAAATTATCTGTGTGCAGATTTACCTGCAGGGGGACCATTCCCATATAAAATATTTTTTAGCAGTGAATAAAGTGGGTCAGTTACAACAGGGAGACATTTCTAGAGTTTAGAGCCCCAACAGCAAAAGCACAGTCTCTTAGTTGTGAGTCTAGATCGAGGGACTGATAGTAGATTTTGGTTGAATGATTTCAGATTGCGTACAGGTAGATAGAGGTATGCTGGAACAAGACCATGTAGTGCTTTAAAAGTAACAAGTAAAACCTTAAAAATCAATCTTAAAGTTAAGATGAAGCCAATACAGAGTCACTGAAATGGCGTTATGCAGTCTCTTTTATTCGATCCATTTCAGTCTCGCTGCAGCGTTTTATACAGTCTGAAAGCCTGAGAGTGCTTTATTGTTTAGGCGTGTAAAGAGTGACTTACAGCGATCAATTCTAGAGAAAATGAAGGCATGAATAAGTTTCTTTGAGTCAGAGAACAATTGAAAAGATCTGAAGTTTTGAAGCCATTCAAAGTTGACAAAAACAGGACTGAACTACTTTATTGACATGATTGTTGAAAGTTAAACGGGAATCAAAGACAACTTCTTGATTTCCATTTTAACAGAATGCACTAAATTAGGAAATGTATCACTAAATACTGAAGTGTCTTTAGGCCCAGATAATATTATTTCTGATTGTCTTTATGGAGTTTCAGGAAGAATTTATTAGACATTTAGCACCTAATATCCCAACACATTTTTTTCTTAAAGAAGTCATCCTGTGGAGTGATCCTGGTTTTATAGACTCTGAGTTGAGTGTCATCATCATAACAATGGAAAAAGATTTTATGATTAAATATTCATGTGCCCAGAGGAGGCATTTAAATACAGAACAGTAGAGGACCTTGAACAGAGCCTTGAGGTACTCCGCAGTGTATAACCGCAGTAGACAAACACTAATCAGTATAGCTGATAACTATTTACACTGACCTGATATATAAATATAATGTATCATCTTATAGTTCCTGAATTTGAATGTGTTTTTTCCATTTCAGCTCCTGGCCTGAGCATGAGTCTGGGGATGAACATCGTCTTCATTGTCAGCAGCCTCCTGGTATGTGGAGTGGCCATCTACCTATCAAGGAGGTCCAAAGCTAAATACCAACTCCTGCCAACTTCTGAGGAAAACTGAAGACAGAGAAGCCATTTAGATTCGCTCTGATGATGAGAGAGATTCTCAGCTACCGCGTAATGTTTTTGTCACTGCCATAGTCGAGGGTTTCACATACGTTTCTGTGGGGTCAGGAAAACTCGACTTGCTTTGCTTGGAGGCCACTTTTGCAAAATGACAGGAGCTCAAGGGGCCAGTCCTAGTAAACCCCATGTTTTTCTAGGGTTTTAGGGTGTTTCTTGGATTTCAGGTCATTTCTAGGATTTTGGGATCCTCCACTGTCTCTTTTTTGATCAACAGGCTCTATTTTGATGTGTATTTTTTTTTATTTTTTATATTGGACAAGTCCTGTATGTTTCTGTATTGATTTTTGTTTTGAGTAAATTGGTTGTAAGTACCGCAGCACCATTTGTGTTTTCAAAATAAAATAAATGATAAGTGATGGGAATCGGCCCGCGGGCCATAAGTTGAGTATTATTGTTGAGTATCATTGGTACATGTGATTAAATCATTGTCACACAATCCAAAAAATACAGTGTGTGAATTAAATTTCATTGGGTGTGTCTTTAAATGTACACAGGAGTCAGTCAGCTTCTTTAAAAACTGGTAAAGGAAAATTCACTGTGGACCATGAATATCCACAGATTTATTTTTGAACATTCCTGAATTTTATTTTTAGGGGTTTAAGGAAACATTATATTTACCTGATATATCAATTTGCTAAAGAAGTACGATTCAAATGTCTTAGTTTGTTATTTTGTGCATTAGTACCTGTCAACAATGAAACAAGCTTTTTTCCCCACGGTCATTAGATGTGTTCCCATCCACATCTTTTTATGCACATTTTCAATTTGTGCATTTAAAAAAACTTGAGAGGAAACAGTAAAAATTAAAAAAAATTAAAAATAGTCTCCACGACAACCTCATGGAATTAACAATTTACACTGATGTCGTTTTTTAAACTTAACAAGATAATGATTGAGGGGATAATATTTTGTTATACAATATCACTTTGAAATAAACGGCGAATACTTTTGTTTTTGGTAGACAGAAAACATATTCTGCCCAGTGTCTGCAGGATTAGGAATCTGTGATCCAGGTCTTTGCACGCTGGCACCTTTAATAACAAATTTAATAATGGCCCCAGAGGGGTGCACATCCATGTAGTAAACTCCCTTTCCCTTTTTTTTTTACACCAAAAAGGCATAACAATTATAAGTATAAAAATATAAAAAGTGCAAAAAGATGGAAATTGCAAAATGGAACTTGCCAAAAGTTTTTAAAGAAAAAAAAAATAAAATCAAAGGTTTTTAAGAATCACAAATAAATTTTGAAGGAAAAAAAATTTAAAAACAAAACAAACAAACAGAAATTGATTTTTTTTTTTTAAATTAGCAGTGAGATAAAAAACAAGATACAAACAATTAAAGCTGTATGCCTGTCCCCTAAGACAAATTAAAATCTTAAGTCTTCCCCGGGTCTTAAAACATATTTGAATATCTGAACACAGCAGAGATCAGAGAGGTTATTCTCTCTCAGTGTGTCTGTGCTGGTTATAAATGAGGGGTGCTGATGAATAGCTGAACACAGCAGAGATCAGAGCTTATTCTCTCTCAGTGTGTCTGTGCTGGTTATAAATGAGGGTGCTGATGAATAGCTGAACACAGCAGAGATCAGAGAGCTTATTCTCTCTCAGTGTGTTTGTGCTGGTTATAAATGAGGTGTGTTGGCTAATATCTGAACACAGCAGAGATCAGAGAGCTTATTCTCTCTCAGTGTGTTTGTGATGGTTATAAATGAGGGTGTTGGCTAATATCTGAACACAGCAGAGATCAGAGAGCTTATTCTCTCTCAGTGTGTTTGTGATGGTTATAAATGAGGGTGTTGGCTAATATCTGAACACAGCAGAGATCAGAGAGCTTATTCTCTCTCAGTGTGTTTGTGCTGGTTATAAATGAGGGTGTTGGTTAATATCTGAACACAGCAGAGATCAGAGAAGCTATTCTCTCAGTGAGTCTTTGCTGCTCTCTGCTGGTCGCTTCATCAAACAGCAAACAAACACACAAACAGCTGAAAAGGTTTTATTTCACAAACTGAAGCTGCTCACAAAGGTGGAGGTGATCTGTTTAATGTGGAAGTGAACACAAAAAAGGCTCTAATACTGTAAGAAGATCTGCAGTCAGCTGATATTTCAAACTCAGCGGCATTCTGGGAAACTGAGTCCAGATGGAGTTCAGGGTCTCAGTCATCTCCTCCACACAGACTGAGCAGAGCCTTCTGGTAGTCTCCTTTAGTGTGCTCCTGAAACACACAACCAATATATTATTATTATTATTATTATTATTATTATTATTATTATTATTATTATTATTATTAATGACAACAATAAACGCACTAACCTAAAGGTAACCATGAACTGGCTCCTTTCACTGTGATATATTACTATATATAATATTGTTATTTTGATATTTCTGATCAAGATTTTTTGCTATTTTTATTACTATTACTTTTCTTTACTGTTACTATTACTAATTAAGAAAAAAAGTACTGTTATTACAATAAATGCCTGATAAGTCACTATCCGTTCACAAATGAGTAAACACAAAGATGATTTATTAGAATTTACTAGGTTTGAGGTCCTGATTTGAAAACAGCTGATTATAATGAAAATGTATATTTTGTTTGCTTTTATTTATTGTTTCTCAGGTAACACCAGTGAAAAGACAAGAAGCACATTTATATGACTGTTAAATGCATATTCCAAAAAAATCTGATAAAATAAATGAAAATAAATGAATGAACTGCAACTGTAGATCATTTACTTTTTCTGTTTTTTGTAGTTAAGTCAATCTGTTCTTCATGTTAATTTACTGGACATTTGTTCAATATTCACTGTATCACCAAACTCATAATGACTGACTGTGTCTTCATAGTTCCGGGTTACCTGTTGTAGCAGGTGGGACTTTAATCAGTGACGCACAAAACACAGGTGAGTGAAGTAGCTGCGGCCTCCGAGCTCGCGCGCAGGTAAGCTGTGCGGTGATGCTGCGGGTTTAAAGTCATTTCTGCTGCTTCCAGGGATGAAAATGTCACGGTGGATGACTGAGCGTCACCGTCGGTGTAAAAGCGGCTGTTAGTTCCGCTAAAGTGTCGGAGATTGAGTCTCATTTGCATATTTTCGGTGTGTGTGCAGCAGGAGGCTGAGAGAGCCTGAGCCTGACGGTGAGCTGCTCCTCCTGCTCCTGCTGCTCCCCCTGCTCCTCCTGCTCCTTACTTTGGTTTAATGGAGCTCTGAGCTGAAGCTCCTTATTTCAGCCTCACTTTATGTCTATTTTCTGAACAGCTGTTTAAAGATGCAGAGGGTTTGGGGGATAAATTGGCAGAGATGGGAAATGCATCCCATGTATATCCCATATTTATTTGATATGTTGTTAAGAACCGTCGGGAATTTGAAAATCCAACTATAGTATCTGATCCTAGTATCTGATAAATGGTGTAATTCTAGTGTTTAACTTTTTTAGGCCCGCAAGACGCCGTGTGAAGTGTCGAAGGCATGTTTTCTCTGAAAATCTCCTAAAATGTTAAAAGGAAAGAGAATTCGGCAAAAACTTTAAGAGAAAAAAAAAATAACCAAAAAATGTTCAAAAGATTTTAAAGAAAAATAAAATTGCCCCCCAAAATTTAAAAGAAAAAGCAAAAAATCATCAAAAAGAAAAACGGAAATTTACAAAAGTTTTTAAAGAAAAAACAACAACAAAGTTAAGAATCAAAAATAAATTTTGAAGAAAAAATATCGCCAACATTTTTAATAACAAAACAAACAAACAGAAATTGGCTTTAAAAAAAATAGCAGTGAAATAAAAACAAGATACAAACAGTTAAAGCTGTATCCCTGTCCGCTGAGCCAAATTAAAATTTTCAAGTTTCCCCGGGCCTTAAAACATATTTGACATGCCCCCCCCCCCCCCCCCCCCCCCTTATTTTGAAACAAGGACAATAGTAGGAGAGACGATGCGTGTGTGTGAGCGCGCGCGTTTATGTGTGTGTGTGTGTGTGTGTGTGTGTGTGTGTGTGTGTGCGTGTGTGTGTGCGTGCGCTCACAGCGATGGTCTGGTACAGCGATCGTTTGTGCTGCCTCTTGAACTCTGTTCTGATCTTCATCAGGTCGACTTCACAGCGGGACACCATGATCCTGGTCACCACCTTCTCCTTCGCTCCTTTACTCTGCAGAGACGAAGAGGACGGGGACAGAGGAGGATAGAGAGACATCAGAAACAGAAGACGGTGTGTATAATGTCACTGTGATAGAAAAGATGGACAAAACCTTTCAAATTAACCTCCTGAGACGCTGCATCCTCACATAAGGACATTTTGGACCTGCTGTCCTTGTTCACTGACACTTTTTTGTGCCATCTAGTGGCAGCAAGAGTACAAAACACCGAGCAAAGCTTTGATTATTGATATTTGAAGTCCAAATCTGTCCAAATCTGTTTGTCTGTACCCAAAAATCCCCGATATCCCATAAACCAAGAAATAACACTCCAACTGAGATTCAGCATGATGATGGGCCTCGTTTAACTCAAGCTACTGAAAACGTTTCAACATTTACAAAGATGATCCCTAAAAAGTCGAATGACCGATTCGTCAAAGAAAGCTGGCACATCACAAATCTACAACGAACTTTGCAAAAAACAAAAAAATCACCCGTAAACTGTCTGCAGGGGATAATGTGAGTTTAACCTGCATGCTCACAGAGAGGCTCGTTGGTGCATTATTTTAGGTGCAAAGACTGAAAGCTGAAGTTTAAAAAATTCTCATCTTTCAACCCCCCCAAGCTTCGATTAATCACAAATATTTTAT
This sequence comes from Plectropomus leopardus, assembly GCF_008729295.1. NCBI lineage: Eukaryota > Metazoa > Chordata > Actinopteri > Perciformes > Serranidae > Plectropomus > Plectropomus leopardus. Next base: position 557,814 of record NC_056463.1, read on the forward strand.
TTTACCCCTTTAATTTTACTGCTTTTATTACTGTCAAATTGTATTATTATTACTATTATTATTATTTTTTTACTGTTATTATTTTATTTATTTTTTTTTGCTTGTTTTATCTGAGATTTATGCTTGTTTTATCTGAGATTTATTTGAGTATGTGGAGAGCTCTGTTAAGTTAAAAATGAAAAAAAAAATCATACATATTTGAACATGTAACTTAAGTTACCAAATAAATAGTAAAACGTGCAGTATGAAGTTGAAAAATTGCCTAAGAGGAATTGTGATTTATAAAGTACCCGGAAAATGAAAATACTCAGATTGTTCCTCATCACAGTACTTGTATAAAAGTACTTTCCCTCGGTGGATGAAACAGCGGGTTTGTACCTTCATGGCGTCGCTGAGTCTGTTGGCGAAGTACAGCTGCCTGTTTTCAAAGCACTCCACTGTGAAGAGAAGACACGGACCCGTTACACAATCTGTGGGTCTAGTTTTTCATCACAGTCGTCAAATCTCACGAACAGACTCAAACCAACAAAACGTGTTTGTCTCAGCACTGACTGAAATCCTGAAAAAATCGATGCAAAGAAGTGAATAGATGTGAATTCAGGCAGAAAAAAATCAGCTCTTGTGAGAAATTGGCCTGTGTGTGATTTCCTATCAGAGATCCAGCTGACAATCTTCTGATGTTTCTGAGATTCATAAATGACGAAAAACGGTAAATCGGAGCATCTCTGTGTTTGTGGAGAATGAGACGTCCGGTGGTGAAGAGTTGTTTGTTACCCAAAGTGAGGAAGGACTTCTCCAGATCTCCCTTCACCTCCTTCCTGATGCTCTCCTTCATGTCATACGGACTGAAGCTCTTATACCTCTCGAACACTGAGGCAGAACACACACACACACACACACACACACACACACACACACACACACACACACACACACAGACAACACGTGAACATGTGGTGCTGCATGTAAACATCTGTCACAACACGTAAAAAATGTTGCAACATGTAATAATCTGTTGCAACATTCAAAAATATTTTGCAACATGTCAAAGTATGTCACAGCATGTATAGATATGTTACATCCTATAAGAATGTCGGAGAAATGTAAAAATATTTTGCAACATGTAACAAAATATTGAAACATTAAAGTTATGTTGCAACATTTAAATACTATATATTTCAACATGTGAAAATGTGTTGCAACATGCAAATATATTTTGTAACGTGTTAAAGTATGTGACAGCATGTATAGATGTGACCGCGTGTGTAGAGGTGATGTGAGGGTCTGAGGGCAGAGGGATGTCGTACACTGTAAAGTCCTCTGAGGCAAACCATGTTTTGTGATATGGCTCTATAAAATGAAATTGACTTGACTTGAATTGACTATGTTACATCATATAAGAATGTCGCAGAAATGTAAAAATATTTTGCAACATGTAACAAAATATTGAAACATTAAAGTTATGTTGCAACATTTAAATACTATATATTTCAACATGTAAAAATATATGTTGCAACATGTAAATATGTTTTGCAACATGTAAAAATATGTTAACCATGTGTGTGTGTGCAGTGTTTTAATTATGATAATGCATGTTATTTATAGATTATTTATTATTTTCACAGCACTCAAAGACGCCGTGTAAAGTGTCGCTCACCTCTCTGCAGGTGCGGGACGCTCCTCTGAGCCATGATGGTGATCCAGGTCGCCACGTCGGTCCCTTTCCTCTTCACGCCGGCTTCATACAGAGACTGAGACGTTCACACAGACAGAGCAGATCGTTTAGAGTCACCGAGGTATGAAGGAATACTGACAGATTATGATTTATGATTTATAGATCACTCACTCTGGCGTCGTCGTCGATCTTCTCGTAGTCGACCACGTTAGAGGGCTCATCTCTCTTTGTCTGAAGATTAAAACACAACATATCGGTCAAAACCATGTAGAAATGACAACTGAACTGTCGTTAAAAAGCAGCCTGGTGGTTCTGAGTATTTGCTCCGAGCTCAGTGACAAAACGCCGAAATATTTCAGTTTTGTTTTTAGTAATAATATCTAAAAATATCACACAGCCGGACACATTAAAGAGGGGAAAACAGTTCATACCTGTAAAGTGCTACAGAGAAAATAACTTTTTATAATAAAATATAAGAACATTTCTTTTATCATCACTCATTTACAGATTTTGTCATTATGAAGAGGATCAGCGTCACTCTTTCTCTTTTATTCTTTCTTGCTGTAAAAGTACAAATATCACACTGTGAAAATACTCTGTTACAAGTAAAAGTTCTGAAGTGAAATTATTACTTAAGTGAAAGTATGCGAGTACAATCAGTAAAATATGGTTTAACCCTTTGAAACCTGAGCTGACTGTCTAACTGATTTCTTACAAATACACAGGAAAAAAGCAATGAGCAACTCAAGAAACTGAACCAAAAATTGACAAGAAAACTATAAAAAGTGACAGAAAATTACCTGAAAATTAGTCAAAATACAAACAAAAAACAAATGAAGTAATTTCTTGGAAAAGGTGCATTAAAAATATAATAATTTTGTAACATGTTAATATATGGAGGCCTAATTATAATAATTATAAATACAGATTTTATTCTTCTTAGACGTTTTTCCGTAGCTTTTACAATAAATAAATTCAAAGTCTACTTCTTTCTTTCAACTTTTTTTGCCCAGTTGCTCATTGCCTTTTTGCCAACGTTTTTTAAAAAAAATAAATTGCATCTATTGTTTAGGGTCCAAAACTTTAAATACCTGCAAAAGGTGTTTGAACGCAGCACAAGAAAAGTGACGTTGCGCCAGATTTCAAAGTTTTTGGGAAAATTGTTGGATACCTCTGTTCTGAATTATTTGAAAAAACTGCGTCTGGAAAACGATGGACGTGCTGTTAGCGGTTAGCGTCTGAGCTACCTGAACCAGAGCCAGCAGCAGTTTGGCGAAGTCTCCCGACGTGTCTCCGGCGACGTCTTTGTCCAGCTCCTTCTTAAACACTGAAGACAGAAACAAAAGGACGTCAATGCCACGAAAAACAACAACAACAACAACAACAGCGTGGTAAATTTCACCTGTTAATACGCTGACGTTAGCCTCAGAGGCTAACAAGCCACATGTTGTAACTGATTACGTGTAAAGCTAACATGCTCAACAACCATTTTTAATTTGCACTTTTTTCAGTTTAAGAAAACTAAACAAAGAGACATGAAACATGTAACGTTATGGTGCAATACTGATAGATATATTATGATACCAGAATCATTAATATATAGAATTACCAGATTTGAATGAATATTTTTAGTTAATCCAGTAAAAAGAGAGAATCAGCTGTGCAGGTTTACTGTTGCATCTTTTTAATGAAGTTGTTGTGTTTTAACTGAATTTTGAGCTGAATTTATTTGGAGGAAGATTTCTGAACGCACTCTCTCTGTAAACCTTCTTGATCTCCAGCAGTTCTTCGTTGTTTCTGGAGCAGACGATCTCTATGAGGGTCTCCTCGTCTGTCCCCAGTCCCTGGACACACAAAAACCAGCAGGTGAGACTCCTCAGTCATCACATTATCACCACTAACATTTAAAAAATGACTGTCAGAGCCGCTTTATCGCTCAAAATATTTATCATCCAAAGTAAAAGTGCTCACTGTGACTGATGTGATAGATCAGACTATTAAGTATTGATGCATTAATGTAATATTAATCAGCATTTGTAGCATTTTACTTTTGAAGTTGAGCTGCGGTCAAACTTTTTTTTAGTGTTTAAATCATTAAACTCAGCTGGTTTATATTTGAAACGAGCTCTAATTCCTTCACACAAACCTGTTGCTCAGCAAGAATGGAAATAAAGTTAAATTATTTATTTATCCTTTTGAGAACTGGAAAAATTGGCTTTTTTTTAAAAAATTCAAAAACAGGGGAAGAAAAAAATGAGCTGAAAATAAGGATATTACACAGAGGTTAAGCAAGAAATATGTGAAAAGTGCAAGAAAATTACCTGAAAATTTTTCCAGAACAAATAAGCAATAAACAAATAAATAAAAAGCAGAAAATGCTTAAAAATTATAATTATTGTGTAAAATAATTTTAAATATATAATTAGAAATATAGTTCACTGGACAATTTTCCTTGGCTTATAAATAGTCTTCAGCATCTACTATTCTGTCTCTGTTTTTTTTTTTTTTTTTTACATCTCTCGTGTTTCTTCTCGTCTTTTGCGTCTTTCTTTGGTGGCTTCAGTCAAATTAACTGACTGATTAAATTGTGGAGAATCTCACAGAGCTAATAACAGCGTGTCTGTATTAAAAATGCAATCATATATAATTTCTCCCCTTCGGTCAGAGCTGAGTTTGACTGAGTCACGGGTGTGAACGCAGCCTCACTTCCCCGTCGGTGGTTCTGACCTTCATGGAGGCTCTGAGCTCGGAGGCGTCGTACTGCGCGGTGCTCTTCATCAGACCCAACATCAGAGCCTCCAGAGAGCCGGACAGCGCCCCCTTCAGGGCCGAGATCAGGTCCTGCAAAAGATTCGGGGACACACAAACCAGAAGTCTTTAAAAAATACTGGAAACAATCATCTAGAGCAGAAAGGAGGTGAGTTACATCTCTGATTCAGACCAGCACGTCAACGGTTTTTATTTTAGCAGAAAGACTTTGAACCTTTTTGGCGAAGCGTTCGTATTCAAAGGCGATCTCCCTCCGCTGCTCGTAGCTGCGCCTGGTCAGGATGTCGATGACGGTCTGTTCGTCCACACCTGCAGGATAAAGATTTAATAAGATAAAGATTTATCTAAGAGTCCACCGTCATTCATTTCTGGCTTCTGCTGCTTCCTGACATAAAAACAAGACATCTGTTTGATTTCCTTTCAAAATCACAAAAATCGCGTCCTGAGCAGAAAACACGTCGTTTTGGTTTGAACAGCTCAGACGTGGACCGAAGCTCGTCAGTAATCTGAGATCTGAGCGTGAGTGAATGAAATCTGACAAACCGCATTAAAAACAGGAATCTTAGAGTTCAGTTGGTCAGAAAGGTTAAAGGTTAATATCGTGCAAGAGTTTTCAAACTGAATATTTAAAGGTCCGAATGTGATCCGTGTTCACAGCCAAAACGTCAGAGCGATCGGTGATTCGGTTGTCAGTTGTTGCCGAGCAGCCGCTCAGTCGCTCTCTGCTGAGTCAGAGATCTCAAAAAAAACAGCTCGTTTGTTGGACGGGAGGATTTGAAGTGTTTGTGTTTCGTCCTCTGCTCTGTCTTCGGAGGACGTTAGAAATGTCTGAGCTTTGTCGCAGCTGTCTCTGTGCAGATCCAACACAGCTGCTGATCGAGGCTAAATCAACAAACATTTCTCCGTCTTCTCGTTGTTGAAAACTCGGTTTTCTTGGTCAACTTTTCTTTTCTTCGCACAGTTGGACAGTGATGTCCTCGCTGCGTTAACGCACACTGACAGAAGACACCGAAGTCTCGCTTTCTCGTGTCCACAGGACAGAACGTTAATCGTCCGTTAGCCGGTAACTAATTTACTAATTGTTAATGGACGCCTAATAGCTGACCCCTGAACTCTGACACGTGATGACTTAAACCTCGCCGTCTGCAAATGTTGCCATGATAACGCTGTCAGACAGGGAAACGAAAAAGCTTACTTGCAACTTGAACTACGTTTATTTCATTTGTAAAGTTTACAGTTTCTGTGTGTTGCATTTTTTTCCACATCATTATTTTCTTTTATTTCGTGTGTTTTTTAGGTTATTGTCGTTACGTAAAGTTTTTGACCTTGCTGCTCTGCGTGCTTTAGAAATTGCCCTTCAAATAAAGTGTTTGAATTTGAATTGAACTGAAATGAATATTGCAAAGATTTCCGAGTCTCTCTGGAGCTCTGCGGTCACAAAATGTGAGTAAACGGTCGCGATCGGCGCTCTGCAGATAGAAAAACACGACCAACACTCATTAAATTAGACTGCAGCGCTGGTAAACCTGATGATTGATTCTCTGTGAGCTCGAACAAACGAACCGCTCTCCACTTCTTACTTTAACAGCAGTCGTGCTTCCTGCTTGTAAAATGTAGCTAAATATCAAAATCCTCAAAATTGTGCCAGTAGTTTTTACTGCAGTCCTGAGAAACAGGCAAAACTGAAAACTTGACTTCCTGGTGGAAATAAAAAATGGAAAATAAATTCTTTGCAGCAGCATCAGATCTGTCCATGGTGACTTTGCCTCATTAAAACAAAGCTGGTTCTCCGGTCCTGAACTGAGACCGTCTGCAGTTTAAGGCCTCAGGATTGTCTCTGCAGACTCTGAGCTCACGCCGACCTTCCTGTTTTGGGCTGACGTCCTGCTTTTATTTGCAGATCACGGTTACATAACTGAGAATAATGTGGAAAATTGCAGGCAGCAGGCGACTCTCTCACCTTTGGTCTTGATGGCCGTCTCGATCCTGGCGGCGTCTTTGGCCGGGTCGAAGTCTCGTACCGGCACCACGGTGGGGAATTTGGGCTCGACTTCCTACAGAGGACGGAGAGAGATGCGTTACCTCACCGTCTGCTGCTGCTGTTTCGAAACATGTAGTAAAGAATTTTAAAATTGTTTCTAGCAGATGAGCTTTTAGACCGAACATCGAATCGATGTTCACTCGTTAATTAATCAACTAGGGATCGCTTTGATATCACACACTCGTATCACTCTGTGCACAAAACGCTATTTTCAATACCAGGCTATAAAACATATTTTATCTCAATATGATTTTCTACTAAGATTTTCTAATTAGTTTATTTCTAAAACCAACATCCGTTCTAATCATAAATATTAAATATACATTCATTTTCAGATTTTTAACCCTTTAAATGTAAGTTTTTGTCATGATGCCACAATGTTTTTAGATTTAAAAAAAACAAACACAAAAAAAATAATTATTTTTAATATACTACATGCAGAGTAGTTTGTTTTTTTGTTATTGTAGCTGCTGACAGTCTGGGATATGTCAGTGTATGAGTGTAGCTGCTGACAGTCTGGGATATGTCAGTGATCAGCAGCTACATTGACTGTGACAGGTCACCTAGTGGAAATAGCATGTATTTCCTCCATATGCCAAATATGGTCAAAATGACCTCATCAGGTGGAAAATAGTCAAAATGACAAATTCAGAGTCAAAAGCCCAGAATGACACCCAGAAATAATACAAGTCCTGTTTTTCTGCTCTGATGGCTGTGGGATCAAAAATGTCAGTTTGAATGGGTTTCAATGGAGCATTTTTGGACCTGAACAGTCTGAATGTAACTATTTAGTTTCCACAGTGTATTTTAGACTTATTGTAGGAGCTGAGCTGCAAATTCACTGATTACACTCAAATACACAATCTGGACTACATTTGGGACACATGCATGAAATGTAATAATATTGTTTATTGACGCAGTAACCGACTCATCAATGACGGACGACCTCTTCTTCAGCTTATCAGGTGAACTCTGGGTGGAGAACAAACCACACCTGTTCCTGTTTTATCATGAGGGCAGTAAAACACTGAACGTCCTCTCAGAGCCGTAAAGATACGGACGTGCAGTTGTGTAATCTAAAGATTCAGTCCAGAGCAGCGTCCATACGTCCACATTTCATATTGAATATTTATCATGCTTCTATCCTCCTGTTTCCTGTGTGATGTCAGCAGGTGACTCACCCCTCCGTACGACAGCGTCAGTTGACCCAGAAACTCGGACACTAGCGCCATGATGAGTCGACCTGCAGGGAGTCAACACAGACCGTCACAAAGTCAGCTTCCACCACTTAAAATAAAACACACTTCACTCAAACTGTTTTGGGTGAAATAAATCCTTAATTCACCAAGTTAGATGTAAAAAACATGCCGTTATTCCCCACACTCTCTCTGCCTGCTAGCTGCCGGCTGTTTACAGTCCTGTAACTTCTTGTTTGTGTAATTAGCGTGTGCACGCAGGCTTTTCAAACACGGGTAAACCTGCTAAATATAGGCAATCGGCTGCATTCCCACAGCCAGAGAACACACCACTGCAGCAGACAAGTCTGCCTTTCTGTCAGCTTGTGTGTGTGTGTTTTGTTTTGTTGGTGTGTCCGTGTGACGTCACAGACAGGAAGCAGAGCAGCTAAACACAGACAGCAGCATGAGCAGAGGTTTTTGTTAACTTTTCAGTGATTTCTTCTCTTTATATTTCTCAGACTGATTCAGTGTCTCTTTCAAACTTGGTGCAGATGAATTTGGATCGATGTTTTAGCTGCTCAGGAGGAGACAGACAGTAATTGGTGACGGCACCTCGTAGCATCCCGCCGGTTTAGCAGCTGAGCGCTCTGAGCAAAAAATGCGCTTTTCAAAATCAGGCTATAAAAAAACAAATCAAAGCCATTAGCAAAGCAATTCCTCTGTTCAGCTGTTATTCAGGACGTTACTTCGGGTGATGATGCCAAAAAAAAAATTATATTCTACAAGAAGATTTACTTTTTTATGATCACAGCCTGGGATACGTCAATGATTAGCAGCAACATTCATTTTTGCACTTTTTTTGTGCAGTGTCAAATACTAACAGTCAGACCACACTGCACAAAATCAGGCTACAAAAGTAATTATACATTAATACGATTATTGATATGATTGCACCTTGCAGGTTAAGGAGCTGAAATTAGTGCGTCCACCGGGTGTTTTATTCCCATCAGTACTGATCAGGGAAGTACAAATGAAAAATGTGCATAAAAACCTGCTGACACCAGATGAGAAATCATAAAGTTACATCACAAACTACACATTTTCTCGCAGTGGGAACGTTTGGTTTTCAGAATTTCATTTTTACAAAAGTTTGAGCAAACAAAAAGTCTGTTAACATTCAGAGCGTCAGAATCCAGCCGGCTGTAAAGGCGTCACATAGGTGTGTTTGATTTATTGACCGGGACGAGCCGGAGGGCGTGTCAGCAGGAGCGGCCGCTGATAAGGAGTCTGGATCACAGAGCAAACACATCTGAAGGTGTGTGGAGTCTCTTATGCAACACACACACACACACACACACACACACACACTAAAACACTGAACTCTGTTTTAAGATATTGTTAACTTATAACCGATGAATTTATCCTGTTTTAAAACATTAGAGAGGAACAGGAAAGCTGCTTCCTCGACCTTTGACCTCCTTACAAAACATTAACAGGAAGTGTGTGGGGGTCGGCGTTTCATCACCTAGCAACAGCAAACACAAACAGACCTGAACTTTTGCTCCAACAGACAGAATCATTCAGATTTTAAACTTTTGAGCAAATTAGTTTGATTATTATTTTTTTCTTTTTTAAGAAATCACCCAATGGTCCAAAAACAACAAGAAATTAGTAAAAAGTTACAAAAAATTACCTGAAAATAAGAATAAAAGGAAAGTAAAGAAAAACAAAATACACAAGAAACTGATTTGGAAAAAAAACATGCAAAAAATCTAAATATATACATTTTAAAACAAATTCTTGGGCCAATTTCTTTTTCACCTTTTACTAATTTCTTGACATTTTTTCTTTAAATTCTTAAAAAGCTTGTGAGAAGCGACAGAGCAAAGCTCAAGGAAAAGGATAAAGGATTAAAGAGAAGCGCCACCATTTTAAATCTTCCTGTGCAGCATGTTTTTATTCTCCATCAGTATGTTAAAAGTTCAGACGCAGTTTGTGAATGTCAGAGCTCATTTTTGCCCTGAGCTGAGCCTCTCAGGCTACATGGCCAAAAATATGTGGACGCTTAAACATAGCACACACAAAGGGTTCAATCAGTGATATTATTAGTGTTGAAAAAATGAAAAATGATTGAAATGAACATTTCTTACATTTTTAAAAATCTTTTTATTTTTCACTTTATTTGCTTTAAAAAATGACTGAAACAGTTAATGAATTAGCGGAATAGTTGCCACTTATTTTCTTTCGGGGATATTGTTATTTTTTATGTCATGTTTAAACGAGAACGGCCTGAAAAACAGGACAGACTTTTCTTCTGCGTTTCCAGTGTCAAATTAAAATTCATTTATATTGAGGGAGGGAGGGGCAAATGTCCAAGTTTAAAACATTAATTGGGACATATGCAAAATCTACACGTTTGCATGCAGGGTTAATGTCATATTTCCTGCATGGGTACAATAGAAATTGCACAGGAAACAAATATATATTTAGATGGGACCTAGAAATAAATGTATAAACGTTTTTAAATTAGCTGCTATATTTACCATACAATTACATGGCATCATCAGAGTGTTGCATTCTGGGAACAAGGATGTTAGTCATCAGTCAAATTTTATTTATAAAGCACCTTTCAAATGAATCAAATCCAATTCAAGGTGCTTTACAGTTTGATAGAAGAATCAAAAACAAGAACAATTTATGGAAAAAGCAAAAATGGATCTTAAGAACACAGAAAATAGAATAAGTATAAACGATAACATTTGGATAGTAAGACATTACACAAAAGCCAGACTAAAAAGTAGAACTAGACTACATTTTTTTAGATTTACAAAATGTTATTTTTTTTAACAGCTGGGTTAAAATGTTAAGAGAACTATATTTAGAATTATCTCAATTTTACAGAATTATTCTAATTTTTTAACACTTTTTTTCAGGTAATTTCCTTGCTTTTTTGTTGCCGTTTTTGTTTTTTGTGTGTGTGTGTTTTTTTTTCTAATTTTCCTGTGTTTTTTGTTTCTATGTTTGTTTTGTGTTTTGTCATTTTCTTGTACTTTTTGCTCATTTCTTGCTTATCTCTGTCATTTCTTAAGTTGCTCTTTGGCTTCTGTCCATGTTTTTGAACGAAATGAAGTCCACCTTTTAAAGGGTTAATGTCTTTTCTAAGCAGCAGCAGCTGGCAGGTATCCAGATAAAGAAATAAAGAAAAGAGGAAATAAAGTTGAGGCTGCTGCGGTCTCTAATAACCTGTTTCTGCGTGCAGATAACGGCGCTCCATCACCTCGCTGTGATCTGCTCTCTGTATCTGACATGAAGACGATACTCTGGTGATTACAAGCTGGCAGAGAGCAAAGCGGCTCTGCAGGGAAGACTTTACCCGGCCGCACCCGTCCACCAGCTCGCTCTTATCACGTTTCAGCTGCCTCTTAAGAGATTTTAACTCCTAATAGTTTCTTCACAAATTTACACAGACTGAATGACTCACTGGATGGATGTTTCCTGTAGTTAAAAGTACTAAAAAACGCCTAAATACTTTGTGTTGTTAAGCAGTCGACATGCTGATCCTTCACTCGAATGTCTTTACGGCTGAGATGTGAGCAGACAAACAGCTGCAGGTCATTCTTTGTGTTTTCTTACCTTCAGCAGCAGCAGTGAGGCAGCGAGCAGCAGCAGCTCCGTTATGATCCTGGACTGGAAAGGGTGTGGTGGTTAAATACCAGCTGACTCAAACACACACACACACACACACACACACACACACACGCTCGGTCCTATCTTAGTGCCTGCATGACTCAGTGGTTGAGACTTTTTCACATGGACATAAATTCCTCACACAGGTTCGGATCGCCTCGCCTGCTTTCTGTCTCCACGGACAGACTGCCCTCTGATTGGTTGGCAAGTGTCCATTAGAGTACTACACAGAGAGCTCAAAGTACAAATACCTCCGCATTGATATTTTACGGTGCATGTAAGTAGGCGGGTTTCCATCACAGATTTGTGCAAAACTTGAATGATATTTAATAAATGTGATAAAACTCAGTGGTGAGCTGACTGTTTCCACTGAGTGATGTGCAGCTTCTCCTCTGGTGATAACATCCTGGTAACCATGGCGATGGATGTTTTAAACATCAGCAGCTTTATTTCTATTGCAACCACTGCAGTAGTTGCCATTATTTCCAATCCAAGGCCACGCCCACCCCTCCATGTCAGTGAATGGGTCATAGGTCAAACTAAAAACTCAAAGTACACGTTAAATCAGTGTTTCTGTCGCTGAAGGTCGTTCTCATCGCCCTGATGTTTGTTCAAGTGTTTGTTTTCATGATAAGTTCGGTTTTAATGAGGTGTTAAATTATACAAAAGGGGGATTTTCCACCATGATTGACAGCTGTGACAGCCAATCTGTGCCCATTAATCCCAGTGATCCCACTGATCCCAGTGTATTTAAACTCTTAAACGGCAGATTTCACTTGAAAAACCTTCTCAACAGATCCCTGAAATATATTTAGTGTTTGTCTGCAGGTGCGACAGTGAACGCTGCTGAACTGAGCTGGACAACAGGAGTGAAAGGGTTAATGAACGTCAGCAGAAACCTTTCAGAACAAAACAGGAAGTCGAGGCTTCAACACACCTTTGGCAGAGATTCAGAGACGCTCGGGGGACAGATCGCTGTTAGGAAAATCAGCCGGACAGCTTTCACAGAGACGCAGTGTCGGAAACCGTTACAGTTCGTGCAAATGTGACCTGATAATTTAACAAAAAAAAGCATTTCACTCTGTTAACCCTTTAATACCCGGGCTGACATCAGTCACAATAATGTCACAATAATTTAAACATCTGAAATCTTAAAACTGGTTTAATTTTAATTTAATTTATTCTGTCCACAAAACTCAGTCGGCAAAATAAATATGAGTAGCTATTGTATGTTTCTGCAAACCGTGGATATGTATTTCTTCATTCATCCACCAGGAGCACTCAGACTCTCCCACCTGACTCCTGCATCCACCTGCTCACCTGTTCATCGTCCCCAGGTAGCCTCCACAGTGTTACACCGCCCTGTCTCCGTCCACAGTGTCACTGACGCTTCTGTCTGTATTTTCCAGTCCTCCTAACCTGGACCTGGTTCTGTTCCTGACCTGCTCACCTGTCGCTCCCTCCTGGACGTGTTCGACTGCTCAACTGCCATCCGACCATGTTGGAAGGTAAGCCGCCGTCCTACCAGAGCGGTCCACCGAAAAGCAAAGCTCTTTTGTCTTTCAGTCCGTCGATGTGAAGACAGCCAGGTTCTTCGGTGAAAGGTGTGAGACAGTTTGTAGCTGCAAACTGCAGAAAGTCACTGAAATTACCAAAGATTTTTACACATGCATATAATTTACCATCTGAAACTTGATAGAAATGTTATTCCAGCCCCAGTTTCCCTCTGGGTTTCTTTATAAATGTATATTGTTAATGTAAATATTGAATGAATTATGAGATTGAATTAATCTTTATTTCAAACATGAAAAAAAAAACAAAGCAAAAAACAAAAGACAAATAAAAGCAAATCTGCCTCGAGACAGAATACAATGAACAAAAGCAAAAACAGCCAAAGGACAAAAAAGAAGGCAGATACTAAACCTATATGTCAATAAATCTCAGTAAGCAAACTTAAATACGACCATGTAATACTTTATAAAAAACGTTAAGTATGGAGGTGCATGGATCCCACAAACCACCGACTTCTGTTCAGGAGTGCGGAGTTTCTTCTCCTGTGAATGTGTGTGAGAGTGTGTTTTTCTACATTTCACCTCTTTTGCCCGGTCCTAATCGTGGTGATGGTCCGCGTTGGTTGCCCCGTGCTGTTGTGTAAACATAACGACATGCTGCAGCATCCCGCCGTGTGCTCTGTTGACGGTAACGGCGTCCCAGAGCGTAAACAGACTACAACACTACTACAAACACTTAATTGGCCTTGAATGAACGGCACTTATATTGATAACTAATCTCCTGGGTGTACTGTAAGTCTGTAAGTCATCGTCATTTTTATTAGTGCCGTCTGTATGATGCACTCTAAATCCAGGTGTAAATCCAAATGTCGGATTTGAATCACTTTTAGATGTAAGCAGGCGGTCACAAAAATCAGATATAGGCAACAAATCGGAATTGGGCATCAAGCCTTACAGTATAAATCCAGTCTAAGTCTGCAGAGTTCATGTGGTCCACATGGACAAACTCCCTTCAATACTAAAAGTCTGCAGCTCCTGCAAGCACTTTTCTCTCTGTGACGACAAGCTGTGGCGTTTTAAGCCTCCAAAGACTGAAAAATCTGTAATAAGAGGTGGATTTGTCGACAGTGAGCTGATGTGGATCCGGGCTGCAGAGTCAGAAACTGTTTGGCTCAGATCAGCTGGACTCTGCATTCTTTCCTCCGTTATGTAACTCGAAACTCCTCGACGTCCCGAGGAAACTCCTGCCAACAATAACAGAGTTAATGGTGAGGGGAAAGCTCTATTGTTGTGTTTCTATTTTTTTAACTCCCCCAGCAGTCAGACCGACAGTGGACTCTTCAGTCCTTTAAGAAGAAAACATGAAACTCACTGTCATCGTCCTTAACCCTTTGGGACTTGAGCAGTTTGGCTTGTTGTCTTTCAAAAACACGAGAATTAAAATTATTAGAAATTAGAAATGACCAAAAAAAAGAGCAAAAAAATAAGTAAAAAGTAAAAGAAAATGTCCCGATTTTTTTTAAAAGAGGAAAGAAAAAAGGCAATCAAGATTTAGAAAAAGTGCTTAAAAATATATAATAATCATGAAATTATTCGTGAAATTAGTTTAAACATGTAATTATCACAATTATTAAAATATGTTTTCCTGGCTTTCTTTCTTCATCCACATCAGACCGGTTCACACTGAGTCTGAAACTGGTCACATCTGAAATTACAACGTGAACAGCTTCATTAAAAAATCTAGAAACAAAAAATCTGAATTGAGCACCAAAGCTTGCAGTGTGAACGTAGTGTCAGATTTTGAGCTGAGTCAGAAAATTGGTAAAAAAAAATCTTTTACATCTGACTTGAATGAAACTTTGATCAATAACTGATCTCTGAACCACTCGAGGCTCCACTCAGAGCGCCGTTATCGCTCCGTCTCAAAGGGTCGCGCTCAGGTCGGATGTAAATGTGATTACTGTTGGCACGGTTACCATGGAAACACAGACAATAACAATCTGTGAGTCATATCTGAGGGTTAAAACTCGAGCGCTGCTCTCAGAGCTCTGAAACATGTTTATTAGAAACCAGTTTGTCTTTTCTCTCGTTTTTTTCTCTTGATCTCTGTTTTCCTCTATTTTCTTCATTTCCTCCTTTTGTTTTTCTAACGTTCATTCTTTTGTTTGTTTCATTTTTCTTTTAAACTATTTTACTCGCTTTGTCTTTCTAGCACTTTTTATTTGTTTCACTCTGTTTACATTCATGTTTTTAATTTCTTTCCCTTTTATTTTTATTTTTTTTCTTTCAGTTCCACTTTCCTTTCAGTTTTCCTTTCTTTATTTTTTGTCACCTGATCTGAGATTTGAGGCCGTGACTTGAATGACTTGTTAACTCTCTGCTCCTCCGACAGGTCGTCTCCACAGGAGGGCGACCTGAGCTCGGGTCACCTCAGGTCAGTGCTCAGGATCTGACAGTTACATCCAAAAATTCATTTTATGAACCCACTGAAGGATTCAGAGACAGTTTTTGTTCTTTATAAGAAAAAATCAGCTGCTGGACAGTTTTTACAACCCAAAGAGAAAACAGTTTAGAGGAGGAGTGATCAGAATCAGAAAAACTTTTTTGATCTTCAGGGAAATGATGGTTTATTACAGACGCTCTGATGCCAAACAGAGAATTACAGCAAGTAGAAATAAGCACGAGCACAAAGCATATAAAAATATAAATGCAGTAATAGTAAACAATTAGCACAGCATGCAAATATTTAAATATTTCAAGAAATAAAGAACGTAAAATACGCTGAGTATGGAAGTGTGTAAAAATATAAGACCAGGCAGCTTTATTTGTAGCCTTACAGAGTAATAAAATATAAAAACATAATAAAAGATTGCAGATTTACAATAAAAGTAAAGAGTAAAGAGATAAGATCTAAAAGGCAATTACTAAAAGATTTTTTAAAATTAAAATAAAAATTAAAAAATGAGTAGATATAAAGAAATACGGTATTAGAAAATATGTGAGAATGAGGTTAAAGGTACATCAGCCTCCCTCATGTTTGACAGAAAACAGAAATACAATGAACTCCACACTCAAACGTAACTCATCTGGAGGATTTCAGGCTTCCTTTTTAGGTTTTGGGACAAAAAAAGTTTGTTGTCACGTTGAAAGTGAAAAAAGACAAAGAACACACGATGTTCTCAGGTGATCTGGCTCAGGTAGCTGAAGCACCTGAGCTCCAATCCTCTGTTTCGCTGACGCTGGACTTAACCTCGTTAGCAGCTAATCCTCCTCAGGGCCACATTAACAGCTTTAACCTGGAGCCGCCGCAATATGCTCCCAGCACACACACACACACACACACACATCGAAAAACAAAACACACTCACGATCCCTGTGTTAGTGTGTTTCCAACAACTCAGGTTCATACAGAAACTCAAAACTACTGCAAACGTGTTCAAAAAATATACAAAAGGACAATACATATACACATATACTCTGTCTGTCTGTGTGTGTGTGTGTATGTGTGTGTGTGTGTGTGTGTGTGTGTGTGTGTGTGTCTGTTTGTGTGTGAGTGTGTGTGTCAGAGCTCAGGTTCATGTAGGAATATAAAGACTTAAAATTAAACTCACAAGCTGAAAGGAAATAAAATATAGAGCTGTCATATAGCAAGTAATTAGTAAAAAGTAAAAAGTACAAGAAGATTACCTGGCAGTTATTAGCCTACAAAAAATAAAATTTAATATTTTTTTAAATTTAAAAGTGAAAAAAAACTAACACAGAAATTGCTTTAAAAAGTAAGTAGTTTTCCCTAAGCTTTTTATTTTTTCTTTGCTTTTAAATATGCTACCACCTCTTCTTGTTGTATAACAGAACACATTTTTGATTTAAATTATTATTTGATTTATATTTGATTGTATTTATATATAATATTTAGGGCTGGGCAATATGGAAAAAAAGTATTATCACAATTATTTTTTTCATATCAGTCGATATTGATATATATCACTATTTCTGTCGAGCTTAGAGGTTCCTTTGACTCCTCAGTGAGATATGAAGATCTGTCTCTGACTGTGTCCCAGGTCTCTGCCGAGACTCTGTAGCAGCGGAGGACCGTTTGAGGTGCAGACCAGCAGAAACTGAGGCTCGGGCGGTGCCTCCATACATCGCTTATCATCAGTCTCCCGACATTAGCTGGAGTTGTTGCTGCAGCTGTTGGTCCGTCAGTCCTCAGTCACACCGGGACACCAGGTCAACTTCAGGGCTGAAGCTGCAATCCAATTTCAACATTAAAACAACACTCAGCTCTGCGATCGCTCCAAAAACCCAAACAACTGCTCCTCGGCCCAACAGCTCAGCGCTCTGCAGGAAACACACAATCAGTAGGTCAGATGGTCTTTATTTAACTCACTTTAATATGTATTACTGTTATATATATACATATACACACACACACACACACACACACACACACATATGTACACACAATAGGCAACAAATTAGCTGCAGGGAGATTAGTACATTTTGTGAAAAAACAAGGTAAAATGTCAAGAAAACTATATTCATAATTCTTATCATCTACTTTTAGATTTAAAATTAAGCTGGAGAAAAAAAATCAATTTGTTTGATTTTTAGCACAATCGGAATTTTATTTATTTATTTTCATGCTTATTTCTTACTCAATTTTGGGGATTTCTTGTTGAGTGCTCATTGCCTTCCTCCCGTATTTAAAAAATATGTTTTTGTTATGGTTAGATACGTGTAGCTCTCATCACTTTGTGGTTGTAATATGTTTAAATTACTGTATTTTTAATTGAAGGACTTACATAACTCTTTAAATTATTTATATAATTTAGTTTCTTTTATTTATCTTATATTTTTGTACTCCCCACTTCTATTTTGCCCTGCTCTGGTTCTTTCTTTTGAATATTCATTTTGCTCATTATTTAAACTCATTTTAGCGCGACAACTTTGATCAATGCGCTCTTTAATCTTATTTTATTTATTTTGTTTTGTTTTAATGTAATTTAGTTTAGTTTAGTTTCGTTTAATTTGTTTTATATTATTTTATTTTATGTTATTTTATTTTATTTTATTTTATTTTGCTTAAAAAAACATACTGTACATGCTTTTTATGAGGAAATCTTGAATTATTTTTTACTCATGCACCCGTGCCTCTACCAAACCTGACCATAAGGGGGAACTCTGCACTAAAGGGGGGACACATTTTTCGACGGGGGGGACACACTTTGATGCAACACGATGACACTGATGTTCTTCAGACTGCAAATATCTAAATTTCAGAGTTCCTGTTGATAATTTTTGTTCTCGTGTGTGTGGTTTTGTTCCTCGACTTGTTCTGTCCGTTTGTCCTGACGTCCCCTTCATCTTTCAGCTTTTAGGCGTGTAATCTGAGCCCCCGTCCCGTCCCTTCCAGCTCTGTCTTTTTTGTCTGTCTCTGTCCTTCAGTAATCCCGTTAGCAGAGTTCCTCCATAATCCCGGCACAGCGTCCAGATCCCTGCAGGTCTTCACAGCTTCTTCAGCGCAGCTCTGTGGGATGCTGCTGGACCCCGACTGAAGCCCTCAGGTAGGACCAGAGACCCCATACACCTGCACCTGCACCTGCACCCCAAAATATCACAGCCCCCAAAATACCCCAGAGCTGCGCGGACTCTGCAGTGAGCGGCTGCAAGGCTCAGTGGTTAGATTCAGTCTTTGGGCTTCACTGAGTTAATTTTTGCTGTTTTGGGGGATTTTCTGACTGAAACATCAACAGTAACTGATGATGTGTTTTTCATGTTGGGTTTTTTTGGTTAAACTGTGTTTTGGTGTGTTTGAAAAGATGGACCAGTTAGCACCAAAATATGAGACAACAGATATTTTAGTTCTAAAAATGACTCTGTGTTTTCATTGAACGCTCTCATTAACCCCTTGAAACCTGAGCAAATTGGCTTGATTTCTGTCAAAAACACAGAGAAGCAGCAATGAGCAATGTAATGAGAAATGGGCGAAATAAAAAAAAATATATCTTAAATGTTCAATAATAATGGTAGTTGTTCCTTAACTTTTTTAACAGGTTTCAAAAAACCCAAAAACTTTCTGCTCAGATGGTGAAGGTTTAAATATTTTTGACGGCGTCTGATCTCAACACAAGAAAAGTGATTGATCCAGGTGCCAAAGGGTTAAGTCGAGTTTGGGAACTCAAATCCAAACTAGTTTTTTGGTATTTCACAGGTTATCTGCAGCATCAGAAAAGTGACTTCAGTTAACAATTTGTTTGACAAAAGTGTTCATCCAACAGGAAGCCATATAATAATAATAATAATAATAATAATAATAATAATAATAATAATAATAATAATAATAATAATAATAATAATAATAATAATAATAATAATAATAATAATAATAATAATAATAATAATAATAAGACTAATAATAATAATAATAATAATAATAATAACTTTATTTATATTGCACCATAATGGTTTGTACCGACAACATCACCCTGAGTCATGTTTGCTGAGCTCTGACGAGGCTTCCAGTGTGATTTTTCATTTAAATTAATTTTTTTCAGAGTTTATTTATCTGAATTGAGGCTCTGATGAACGAGTTGTTGTATATGTTGCACAAACTGTACAGACATTTTAGTCAAAAATGTAATTTTAGACTCATAATATGGAATTGATTTGCTAAATGTGGCCCACCATCCACTTCAAAGTGCTGCAAACTGGAGTTTTTGCCTCATATACCCCTAAAAATACCAACCTAACCAAATCTGTCAGCCACATACGGGCCAATGCCGGCTCACATTTGATTCTCTTTAACACAGCCGAGCGTGCCGACACTCGGCCGACACTCGGCCCGACCAAACTGAGCTGACTCAGCATTTACTGCTGATGTGCAGACAGTCGTCTGTGATTTGTATGGAAGACCATTTCTGACAATATGATGAAAAGAAAACAAATCCTGTAAGTGAATTTGATGAGAGACTTTCTCCTTTTTTTTCATGTTTTCTTTTTAATTTTTACCATCATAAAATGTAAATGAATAAAATAAAATATGAAATAAAATCTCTTAATATAATAAGAACCTTTTCAAAATAACTTGTATCTCAACATGATCAAAAAAGTATATTTAAAATTAGAATATTTTTCAAACTTATGACTTATCTGAAGATGACCAAATAATGACTTATTACTTAAAGAAATTCTAATTATTTTGGGATATAAAGTCATTATTTCAAGATACTAACTAACATATCTCAAAACAGTGAAAAAAAGGTGAAGTATCTCATAAAAATGACAAACTTTCTCAAAATAATGAGAACCTTTTTTGAAAAATTGAAAAAGCTTTCTCAAAGTAATGATGAACTTTAAACAAAACAGAACATAAAAAATGAGTAGCTCTTTTAAAATAATATTTTTTTCTCAAAATATTGAGAAACTTAAAATGAAATTCTTTATAAAAGGTAAAAAGAAACTTAAAAAATAAATATTTTCTCAAAAAATAGTAGGAAACTTCAAAAAAATTGACAAAACCTTTTCAAAATAATAAAACTTTTTTTTAAATGACAAATTTTCTCAAAATAATCTTCAAAAAATGAATGTGAAACCTTTTGAAAGTAATGAAAACCCTTTTTTATACAAATTTTCCGAAAATAATAAGAAACTAAAGAAACAAACATTGACAAACTTTCTCACAAACTTTTTTTTTAGTCATTACAAACTTTCTCAAACAAAAACTAACTAACTAACTAATAACAAAACTTTTTTTTTTCTTAAATGATGCTCTCTCAAATAATGACGAATGTTTACAAAATAATTACTTTTAAATCAGAAGTTTAGTATTGTTTCTCATTGTAGATATTAAGTCAGAATTTTAGGGATATTTCTTGTAATATTGAGTGAAACGATCTTATGTTTTTACGACGGGCTGCTGCTAAACTGCTCAGCTGATTATTGGTCGACCGTCTCATCACTGAGCGGCTGAACAGATCAGCCAGCTGAGTGTTTGGCTGTTTTTTCCGCCTGTTTACCTGCCTGATTGACTCTGGCAGCGTCTGATTGGCCAACATGCTAACTGCTTAATTGGCTGATCATTAAGTGACAAACTGAAACTGGCCTAAAGACAGTCGATCAGCCGCTGACCAACAGGTCGCCGTAGAAACCGGCTGAATGGCTGAAAAGGAAACTGGAAAGTGTGAGTGATGAACTGGACACCGGTTTAAGCGGATGCACAGCAGCGCGGCTACATGGGGTTTTTGTGCTGCGGTGGATTAGGGTCACGATCCATCAGCTGTAATTAGAGCCGACACTCAGCCAGACATGATCTAAACGGCAGTAAGCACCAAGACGAGGGTCAGCACTCCTCCAGACCGACTCTGCAGCTAATTAAGCTTTTATTTTATTTTATTTTATATTTTATTTTATTTTATTTTATTTTATTTTATTTTATTTTATTTTATTTTATTTTATTTTATATTTTTATTTATTAAGTATTTGATTGCATTACATTATTTAAATTTTTACTGCACGGCATATACTTGCATCATTTTCTGTTTGTCACATTAAAGTTGGAAAGATTAAAAAACAGTGAAACTAATAACTAATTTATTATTGTTATTATTTTTATTAATAATAATAGCAACTTTAACTTTATTTATACAGCACATTTAAAAAAAACAGTTGTTTACAAAGTGCTTTGACAGTCAGCTAATATATAGTATTTTTTTTAAAGAAAGGAAACAAACAAACAAAAAGGAAAAACAGTCCATCTCTTGGTAAAGTTCATCATATTTTGCAGGAAAAAAACCTAAAAGTAACAAACTGCTGAGTTTTTTCTTGTACCTCTATACACTAACATTTGTTACCATTTTATGTCTTTATTTTTTCATGTCATTTACTTTTAGCCTCAAAGGATTTTATTTTAAAGATCCAAAACTTTACAAACTTACTGTGACTTTCGGAAGTCAACACACTGAATGCTGACCTGATACTGCGAGGGACAGTTTAGTTGTTTTATTTTCATATGATTGACGCAGCAATAATCAACAGAGTTTTGAGTTGAAACATCAGACTTTGCACATGACATATATAATTATTATAGCATTTTACTGCAAAACAAGTTCATTTACTTGTGATACTTTGACTACAACATACTGACGATACCTCTTACTTTCACTAAAGTTGTGTTTTGAATTCACAGATTATTGAACCCTTGAAAACCTGGAGCAACATCACTTTTCTTGTGCCGCTTTTAGAAATATTTCACAAATATTTTAACCTTTGCATCCTGAGCAAATTAATGGAATTTCTTTGAAAAATGTGCTGAAAAAGGTGTAAAAAAAGTATACTTAACATACGTGCACGTTACAGAATTATTATAATTTCAAGGCACTTTTTCAAAGGTCTTTGTTGTTTTTTTTAAAAAAACTTTTTAAAATTTAGTTTTTATTTTAATTATTTATTTAATTTACTGATTTTCAGGAGATTTTCTTTCTTTCTACTTTTTGCTAATTTCTTGCTAATTTTGGGGTCATTTCTTCTTTTGTTGCTCACGTTTTTAAAAGAAATGCGGCTGATTTTTTAACTGTTTACTGAACGTTCAGCAGTGATGGTTGCTGTTTGTGTGTTTGGAGGATGTTGAGCTGGGTGGTCAAAGTGGTCCCCCAGCCGCCTGAGCCTCCGCCCAAAACAGCCGAAGAGCAGAAGGAGAAGAAACCCGCCGCTGCCCCGCCTCCCGCCGTTGCCCCGCCTCCCGCCGCTGCCCCGCCTCCCGCTGCTGCCTCGCCTGCTGCTGTGACCGCACCGCGTGTTCAGGTAAGCCACGCCCCACGCCTGTCAATCTGTTGTAACCATGGCAGCTCAATCAGCACAAAAACTGAAAAGACGTCGTTACACGTTTCTGCAATCTACGATAAGTTACTTTTGTAAGTAATTGTTTAGCGGAGACACAGAAACTTCTCAAAGTCTCGATGCACAGTTTACTGGAGCTACAGTTACAGCTCAGTTACACCATTTTTATTTCATTTGATTTGATTTAGCACAAAATGTCAAAAACAGTGTGATATATTTTAACAAAGGAGGCCTGCAGAGGAAACCCAGGAAACCCTAAGAAACCAGAACCAGTGCATACAGTCTCTGAACATTGACCAAATACATTTATAAAATTGTTCAAAAATGTATTTTTTCTATGTGTTTACTGATATAGGCTATAATAAAAATATGAATAAGAATGGACAGTCAGATGAGGACAGAAATAATTATGTGAAGAAGAAGAAGAAGAGAAGAAAAGGTTCGTTTGTTTTAAGCCGGTCTGCACCCGTTTTCAGTCGCACTGACACAAAAATCCGCTTTTTTTCTGACATCATTGAAATAGTCTGAATGTTGTGTTTAACATGTGATTATCTTTAGGCACAAACAGCATCATGTTTCAGCTTAAAAAACCTGTTTTTTTGCGACACAATCCCGACAGAAAACTCTGCAATAGCTTGTTCAAAAGTAAATGGAAATTTAAAAATGTGACTAATCACAGTTCACTATTGAAATTCAGAGATGAATCGCAATTTTTAAAAAAATAATCATTTGACAGCCCTAATATAGACCCTAATCTGTGCTTTAAATAGCTAAAAAAGGACGTATTACATCAGATTTTTAAATGCTCGCTGACATTATTTTGTGTTTTCTGCAGGAGAAGAAGGTGACGTTTCAGGATGAGTGTAAAAATGAGGGTAAGATATTCACACGGCGAAAATCTGCCGGTCGGTTTCTGTTTCTTTACTTTCAACATAAACACACTTTATTTTTTTTTTATTGACAGCTCCAAAAAACGGCGGACAAACCCAAACAGGAGGTCCAGGCAGCAGAGGAGAACGGGTGAGTCATAGTCAGTTTCAGATCTGGTGCTTCTCACTTAGTTTTGTTCTAATTTTATTTGATTATTTTATTGTTTCAAACTGTTTGCGTCTTCTTATTTTTTTTTTCATCTTTACTGAAAGTTTTGATAGACAGAATTTGTAGCTGAAAAAGTTTGCTGAAGTCACCACAGTATTTCTCTAAAAGGTTTTTATTTTAAAATTAAATATTTTTTAAAGGCTATATATTGTTTGTGTCTTCTTGTAGCTTCTATGAATTTAAAAACATGAAAGTAGACTTTTATTTTGAGTAAACTAAAGAAATTTTCCACCATAAATTGTTGCAGGAAAAAAATCACAAAAAAAACTATTATTTTTTTTATTTATTATTATTATTATTTTACATATTATTTGTATGTATTACATTTTATATTGTTTTATATATTTATTATTATTATTATTATTATTATTATTATTATTATTATTATTATTTTATTATATTATTTTACATATTATTTGTATGTATTACATTTTATATTGTTTTATATATTTATTATATATTTTATTATTATTGTTGTATAATATTATTTGTATTTTTATTTTATTATGAAATTTTCTTATTGTTTTTTTAATTTTTATTTCATTTTAATGTTCATTTTTTTCATGTGTGTAATTTACTATTATTTTCATACTCGGTGATATAAAAGTTTGAAACTGTAAACGTCCTGTCCGCAGCCCGGTGAGCAGCTCTCAATCCGGCGTGCTGACGTGGATCAGCGGCGCTCTGCCTCAACCCGCCATCTCACCGAAACTGAGCCGAAGCAGCTCGAGCAGCAAGGTGAGGCCCGGACGCTGACCTCAGGTCAGATCTCTCTGCACGTTAAGATATTAACCCTTTCGTTTCTTCTGTTTCCTTCATCGCCTCCGTTCATCACAGGAGGAAAAACACAACCACCAGGTAAACACACTGTGTGTGTGTGTGTGTGTTTGTGTGTGAGTGTGTGATGATGATGATGATGATGATGATGATGATGATGATCTCTCTGATTTCTGTTTTCTCTGACGACAGTAAACCTGAAGACGAGTGAGTAATCATCAAATACTGCATGCCAAATAGTGAGCTGCTTTTTAAACAGATGAACAGGCATGCTGCTAAATAGTGAGCTGCTTTTCAAACACATGGACGAAACATGTTGCCAAATATTGAGCTGCTATAAATCCCTGTCAGCAGGCAGGCTACCAAATCCAGGATTTCCAGGGTCCTGGAAATATTATATTCGGACCCAGAGCTATCAGCTGCCTCTGTTGATCACATGATCCTTGATGTATTTGTCCCAACAACGTCTCGGATTGTCTCAGGTCATCGCAGTTCAAGGAAGCTTTTCTGTCTGAGTTTCCTGCAGCGTCTCTGCAGTGTCCTCTGCTGCCCCTGCAGCAGCTGTCTCTGCAGCAGCTGTCCCTACAGCAGCTGTCCCTACAGCAGCAGCTTTCTCTGCAGCATCCTCTGCTGTCCAGCAGCTGTCTCTGCAGCAGCTATCTCTACAGCAGCTGTCTCTGCAGCAGCTGTCTCTGCAGCAGCTGTCCCTGCACAGCTGTCCCTACAGCAGCAGCTTTCTCTGCAGCATCCTCTGCTGTCCAGCAGCTATCTCTGCAGCAGCTATCTCTACAGCAGCTGTCTCTGCAGCAGCTGTCTCTGCAGCAGCTGTCCCTACAGCAGCAGCTTTCTCTGCAGCATCCTCTGCTGCTGTCCCAGCAGCTATCTCTGCAGCAGCTATCTCTACAGCAGCTGTCTCTGCAGCAGCTGTCTCTGCAGCAGCTGTCCCTACAGCAGCAGCTTTCTCTGCAGCATCCTCTGCTGTCCAGCAGCTATCTCTGCAGCAGCTATCTCTACAGCAGCTGTCTCTACAGCAGCTGTCTCTGCAGCAGCTGTCTCTGCAGCAGCTGTCTCCTGCAGCGCCTCTGTAGCGTCCTCCGTCGTTCCAGCAGCTGTCTGACGTCTGTCCTCACTGTGTGTCTGTTTGTCCCCACAGTAAAGGGATGATAGCGTGGATCTCTCAGGGTTTGGAGAAAGTCGTCCCGAAGCCTGAACTCAGCAGGAAGGAGACAGCCGCCGCCGAGCCGCCCGCTGAGGTACAACCACAGATACTGCAGGACGTCCTGCAGGACAGACAGGACAGAGAGACACTCAGTGGAGCAGAGACATGCCATTCTCTGTCTTTACATTAAACCTTGTGCTCAGACATGACACTGAAGGCAGATCCAGGTTCCCAGTTGTTTCAGTTTTCAGGGTTAATCAAAATAATCGAACTTCCCCTGAAACCTGAAACCAAAATATATGAAGATATTATAAACTCCGGTGCTGCATTTTCTTTGCAATAAAAAGAATAAAAAGACGGGGATGAGATACAGATCGGAGGGCAGGAGTGGGGACAGGTTATCATTTATGCAGAATATTGAAATAGAAAGATTAACTGTGGATGTGCTTTGAGAAGATGTGTATAATTATTTTAGGGACGCAGCTGAGTGGAGATGTTTTTTTCAGAAAAGTATCTGATATTATTATCAGATATTATTTTAGTATCAGCATATTAAACAGCTGAGCGCTGATACAGAGCACAGCATCACTGGGACTGTGAACTCCGCTTCATTGCTGACAGTTTGTCTCTGACCGGACTGAGTCCAGGTTGTGGTCAAAGACAGATCCAGTCTCGCGGATCAGTCATGTGACCTGCTGTGTTTGTGTCTCCTCAGGTGCGTCGGGCGGCAGCTGAAACAGGTGAGCTCAGACCTGAGTGTGGACGCAGACGCAGCAGAGACGCACACGTCACATCGTTAACCCTCTGTGGTTTGTTTCAGCTGCAGAGCTGCAGGCCGCCTCAGGGGATGGGGGGTCACACCGCGAGGACAAAACGGACAGCAAACCTCCGCCGCCCAGGTGTGTGTGTAACTGTGTGTGTGTGTGTGTGTGTGTGTGTGTGTGTGTGTGTGTGAGTTTCTGCAGCTCCATCAAGTTAAATTTGTGCTTTCTGTTGTTTTTTGTCGTCACAATCTGGAAACCTGGAGATGTTTTTACAGAGTTTTTACAAACAGCTGACGATGTCTGAACCTCACGAGAACAGAACGAGGACAGTCCTGGACATGGACACATGGGACAGTGCCCCCATCCGGATGCTCCACCTGCAACACAAACACCAAACATGGACAAATTCTCACTTTGAGCGTTTATTGTCGCCAAAGCCAAAACGATCCGCAGCTTCCCCAGATGTGTTTCAAGGATTATAGGACGTTTCTTTGACTTTAGGACATTTCTAGGATTTTAGGATGTTTCCAGAATTTTAGGACATTTCTATGGTTTTAGGACATGTCTTGAACTTTAGGACATTTGTAGAATTTTTTAGATATTTCTGGGATTCAAAACGTTTCTAGGATTTTAGGACATTTCAGGGATTATAGGAAATGTCTTGGACTTTAGAACATTTCTAGGATTTTGGGATGTTTCGATTTTGGTCATGTTTTCAGTCAGTGATGTGTCATCAGATCTGTGTGTGTGTGTGTGTGTTTGTCTGTGTGTGTGTGTGTGTGACAGGATGATGGACTGGATCAAACAGGGAATAGAGAAGGTGGTTCCTCAGCCGGAGCTTCACGTTTGCCCAAAGACAGACGACAGTCTGAAGTCTGAAGCTGCCGCCTCCTCTAAAGGTCGTCCTCAGAGCGCCGTCACGCTTTGATGTACAGAGATCGATTTAAAGTGCTGATGTTTTGGTGAATTAACCCTGAATGTCTCCTGCTCCTGTGTGCAGTCCAGACTCCGGCTCCTGAACCTCCTCCGGCCCCCAAACCAGCCGCCGACAGCGAGAGGTGAGTCAGATCTTTGTCTCTGTGTGGAGACGTTTATGCACCATAACTGTGATTCAGAGAGGGAGATATTAAACCAGGAGATTCAGAGGAGATTTAAGACCTGGACTGACATTAGTGTTCTGGTGCTGCATTCAGTCGCCTGTCACAGGGTCACCTGACTCTATAATCTGAGCAAGTTCGTTTGATTTCTGTCTGAAATCTACTTGGCAAGAAATTTCCCACAAATTGCAAAAAAAATTCTTAAAATGTGACAAGAAAATTGCTTAAAAACTTGTTTTAAAAAATAGGATGATTCTAAGAAAATTATTTTTAAAAAATAGGAAAAATGCTCAGAAAACTATATTTATAATTAGAATAATTTTAGTTTTTCTTTTACTCTTTTTAATTTCATTTTTCATTTTTGGGCCATGTCTTGTTAAGTTGCTTAAGACATCGATCCAATCTGCACAAAAATGTTGTCAAAGAGACAAAAATTGACTACAAAGAGACACAAAACAACTATAAGGGGACACAAAACATGAGTGCCCAGCAGCGCACCTGCTGGAGCGGGCGCCCCACGTACAAAGGCTGCTGTCCTCTGCAGCGGCCGCAGGTTTGACTCCAACATGTGGCCTTTTGCTGCAGGTCGTCCTCTCTCTCTCCCACTTTTTCAAACTGTGCTTTATGTAATAAAGGCAAATTGTCAAAATCTAAAAAATACAAAGCTAAATAATTTTTTTAAAGAGATGCAAAACACACACACACACACACACACACACACACACACAAAAACAAACCAAAAAAAAAACGAGGCAAAACCACCGCGGAGTCTGTGTGTCTTGCTCCTATGTAGGACAGTTGTGGGGCCTTTTTCATATCAGAGTCCAGGGGCCTGATGTCTCCTTATACACTCATGTTGGAGACAGAAGAGCGAGGACAGGTGTCACCCTCAGATGGACAGACGGTTAAAAACTGCTCTGTTTTGTTTGGTCCTCGCAGGTCTTCCAAAGAAGCAGAGCAACAGCCCAAGTAGGTGGACGCATTTTATCCAAACGTTACAGAAACATCCGAGCTGGAAGCTTCAGCTGCAGATTTTCCTCCTGAAACGAAAACTTTTAAAAAAGGAAACCAAACATTTCCTGTCACATGGCTGGATGGTTTACGAATAATAATTCTAACATCAGATTTGAAATAAACCGTCAGAGATTGTAGATATTTTATACGTCACATATTCCTGCTGTTTGTAGCCGACATAAGACAGACACATGATCAGCTGCAACAACGTCTGATGCTGTCGAGTCTTTGAGTTTAGGACGAATGTTTTTGGACACAGAAAGTGTTTTTGAGGTCTGACTCCTCTGTGTTGTTGGCAGTATGATGGGATGGATCGTGAGTGGGCTCGGCCGCATGTTACCTCAGCCGGTTCAGAAGCAGGTGAGTCGCTGCGCCAACACTTCATCTCTTTTTTTTTCTTTCTTTTTTTTGGCGAGTGCAAAAAGGCAGCACGAAAACAAAAACAGAGATGGATTTATGAGTCCTGTTTGAAAATGAGTGTTTTTGTGTTTGGTTTTTCTATTTGTTCTCTCATATTCATGAGTCAGGACAGCAGACTGAATATGATTTGAATATGTCATCTTCATATTTGTCGTCCTCCTGCAGGAGTCGGGCAGCGAGGAGGTGCAGAGCAGTAAGTCGTCAGCTTCTCCTCAGTTACACACCGACACATGAACACACGAGTGTGCAGCCGATCAGTGTCACGCTGCTGTGATGTCTGCAGCCTCTGACCCTGAAATGATAAAAATGAGTCAATGAAAAAGCCTCGAGGGCAGACACTGCACATTTACAACATCAGATATAGAAATCACAGCCCAGTTACCAGATTAAATGTTGGCATTTTACGTTTCTGCAAACCTCAGATTTGTTACGTTTGTTCACGAATAAGTGAATAATTGAAACTTTTCTTTATGATACATCACCGCTGTGGTTAATGTGTGGTTACATTTAGGAACAAAAACTACTGTTATGGTTCGGGAAAGATCACGTTTTGGCTTCAAATACCCGTTTTTCTCGGCACTGTCCCGGCAGAAAACGCAGCGATGTCTCCTTAAAAAAAACAACACACATTTTGTGGCACTGAACACTCCCTCTGGGATTTTGTGGGCTGTTTTTGTGATCGCTGCAGCCTGAAATGTCTGATTTCACGGCAGCTATATATTAAATTTTTATTTAACAGCAGGAAATGTGGCAATGTCCCTGTAAGACACAGCTGCGTCTCGTGGCATTGTCCTGGATGGAAATGTGCCGATGTCTCATTAAAAAAATCGCTGAGCATGGCGTGATAACGTCAGAAAAACCCTGCAGTGTCTCAGTAAAAAAATAAACTGCTCTTTATGGCTCTGTCCTGACAGGAAACACAGCAGTGTCACATAAAAACAGCAGCTTTTTAAGGCATTAGGAGATGCAGTGATGTCTGTAAAACAGCCAGTTTAATAGTTAGTTGGTGTTGAACAGCTGTCCGCAGCTCCCCTCTGTCCCCTCCGTCCCCTCCGTCCCCTACACCTCCCAATGACCCACATTAGAAACACTTTAGAAACGTTGAGATGAAACGTATGAAACTGTAGCTGGTCTGCAGAAACTCGCAGTGCCACATTTTCTCCTGGTGACTGAGACTTCAAACACTTTGCACTAAAATGTTAAGATTTGGAAAACTAAAGACTCATTTCTGTTGGTTTTCAGTGTAAATTAAAGCAGTTTGGGAGCTTTTTCTCCCTTAAAAAAACAGATAATATATACAGATAATACACAAATGCTACAAACACAACTTCTAAACGGTTTGTGAATCAAACATCGGCTGTAGTTCATTTTCACTCTTTTATATTTCCTTTTACGTCCAGGGTTGAAACTTATTAAGCTGTGACAAATATCTTTAACCCTCTCTGGTACGGTGTTGCCTCAAGGTAATGTCGCCATTTTGGCTGTTTACATTCACACAAAATATCCTCAACTGTGTTGCAGTACTTAAAGAACTTAAAGAGCCAGGGCCCTAAAGAAACCGACAACAGTTTGTGTCGTGACATGACCCTCTGGAGGCCGTGTTTGTCCTTTTTTGGGAGGCCTTCCTTCCACATTCAGCTCTGTCAGCTCCAACTCTCCACAAACACGATCTGAAAACAGATTTTTCAGTCGTTTTACAATCTGGAAAAAAAGCATCATACATGAACAGAAACCTGCAGAAACTCAGGTGTTTATGTGTGAAATGCACTTTTTTATATATATATATATATAAAATTGAAAAAAAGGCGGGTAGGATCTGATAATCGCTTCCTCCTTTTCAGAGATGAAATAGAAATAGTTTTCTGATTATGTCCGATCGGCATTCTGTTGTTGTTTTTCTTGCCTACATTTTATTTTGCTCTCCTATTTTATTTGCCATGTTTGAAATAAAGATCTTGCTAACTAAACGACGTAAGAAGACATTTTTTTTACCAACTAGCATTATTATGTGTACCATAGAGGGTTAAATTCTTTAAAAAGCAACTTAACGGCAACTTAAATCTTGTTTTTCTGAACTCTTGTTTTTCCCGCCTTGCTGCAGTGATGCAGACGTGCTGTAACACCCGCAAACGTAATAGAAATCTGCAGCTTTCAACGTAAAAACCCCACAAATGTAATACGAAATTTCCTGCAAATGTCTAGAAAAGACATTTACATAACGTCCAGAAAAGACATCTACATGATGTCCAGAAAAGACATCGACATGACGTCCAGAAAAGACATCTACATGATGTCCAGAAAAGACATCTACATGACGTCCAGAAAAGACATCTACATGATGTCCAGAAAAGACATCGACATGACGTCCTTTATAAAAGCTGCAGATTTCTGTTACGTTTGTGGTTTATTGTGTTTGTGGGCTGCTGTTATGTTTGTGGTGTTACACGTGCACTCTGTGGTGCACAAATACGTGCACTGGTTGATGAATTGATTGATGAATTGATTGATTGATTGATTGATTGATTGGTGGGTTTTGCTGGCCGTGCGATGGTCGGCAGGCGGTGGTGTCGGTGATGAGGCGGACTCTAACTGGGCTGCTCTTCTCCTTCTGTTTCAGGGGGAGGAGGCGGCAAGAGCCCCTCGAAATAAAAGGAGAAGGAGGCGCAGGACAGAGTCGCTCACACTGACACTTTAACCCTTGCCGCATCATTCAGGCCTGCAGAGATAAAACGCCGCTCCACACAGCTGCATGCTTTCAGGTTTTGCACAGCTGTGACGCTTCATTCGCTTTTTCTCCCCAAACGGGGAAAGAAATCAAAAAAATTACGTTTAATGAAATCTGAAAATGTTTTTTTAAGATGTCTATTGTTCTCACACATGAAGAAATCCGCCAGTTTAAACTATGATTTCTCTAATATTGAACATCCAGTGTGCTTTCTACAGAGCTACTGTAAATCTGCGTGAAGAAGCTTACCCATTAACCCTTTCAAAACCTGGATCAGTTTTCTTGTCTTTTCACAAGCATTTAAATATTTAGAATTTGAGAAAACTGGTTTGTTTTCTTTTGAAAACAATGCGAAAAAGCTGCAATAACGGCAAGAATTATCCTACAAATTTAAAGAAATTAGCAAAAGTTGACAAGAAAATGACCTGAAAATCTGCTTTTTAAAGAGATAAAGAGAGAATCATTCGAACTTATTATTTAAAAAAAGGGAAAAGATGCCCAGAAAACTATATTTATAATTGGTATACTTTTATGTTTAAAATTATGTAACTGTTTTTTAATGTCTAATTTTTAGGGGGAAAAAATGCAATTTTCTTTCCTTTTTTTTTGCTTCGAAGAAAGAAATCAAGTAAATATGATCAGGTTTCAAAGGGTTAAACAGGGTTTATTCTTCCATTGGTGCTGCTTCATAATGAAAACTGACATTAAATATTAATAACAAATCTCAAATCTGGACTGTCAGTAGTTCAGGACAGCTTTAGTGTTTTTTAAAGGCATCTGCTGATGCTTTCAGGCAGCTAAATAACTCCAGACATCCCAACTCACTAAAGCATTTCACTGTATGTTCATAAAAATAAAGACCTTATTAGAAAACAAGTGCTTTGTTGAGTGTTTTTGTTGTGTTGGTAAACCTGAGGGAAGAAAAATCAATCAATCAATCAATCAGTGGGTCAAAGTCAGTGTTTTCATCACAGCCTGTGAGGTGAGTTTGTAATTGTTTGATGTTCATACAAGACACGTGGTAGATAATCCTGCTCTTCCTGTCATGTGGCGTTCAGTCAGCATCGTGCAGAAGAAGACAGACCTGGTGCTGGAGGACGTGGGACAGGACGAGGACAAGGAGGTGCAGCAGAAGGAGAAGGAGGTGAGAGAGGAGTCCCAGAATTGTATTAACCCTTGAAGGGCTGAAGTTCTTCAGAGAGAACCAGGAAAAGTCTGATGGCGACGCAACTTTATTTTCAGAGCGCATTTCATACAACAGGGAAATATAAAGTGCTTTACAGAGCAACAAAATATCAAACTTTTAACTCTGAGGGACTGTTTGTCTCATTTTACTCTCTTTTCTTCTCCCTGTTGTGATAATTGTGTGTGTGTTGATGCATGTGTCCTAAATGTAGTCCAGATTGTGTATCTGAGTGTAATCAGTGAATTTGCAGCTCAGCTCCTACAATAAGTCTAAAATACACTGTGGAAACTAAATAGTTACATTCAGACTGTTCAGGTCCAAAAATGCTCCATTGAAACCCATTCAAACTGACATTTTTGATCCCACAGCCATCAGAGCAGAAAAACAGGACTTGTATTATTTCTGGGTGTCATTCTGGGCTTTTGACTCTGAATTTGTCATTTTGACTATTTTCCACCTGATGAGGTCATTTTGACCATATTTGGCATATGGAGGAAATACATGCTATTTCCACTAGGTGACCTGTCACAGTCAATGTAGCTGCTGATCACTGACATATCCCAGACTGTCAGCAGCTACACTCACACACTGACATATCCCAGACTGTCAGCAGCTACACTCACACACTGACATATCCCAGACTGTCAGCAGCTACACTCACACACTGACATATCCCAGACTGTCAGCAGCTACACTCACAGTCAGTAGTTATGTATAATATTTTATATAGCCTGATTTTGAAAAGCACATTTTGTGTGCAGTCTGTAGTATTTGATATTGCACAAAAACTAATAATAATAATGATATAACTAATAAGCTTTCTCAAAGAGGAAAGTCTTAAATGTTTTCGACGGTGCAGACATTACAGCAGACTGTGGTTTGTTTCAGGCTGGAGGTGCAGAGCCTCTCATGGATCAGTGCGCTCCTCTGGTCGACAGCATCAAGGAGGAGGTTGGAGAGGCCGTCCTGGCTCGCATGGAGGAAAAGTAAGCGATCACTCTATTTGACTCTTTTTTTCCCCTTTGCTTTCTCTTTCAAATTGTTCCACGAGCACGCTAACAATGGAAATATCATCTGTTTTTTCTGTCTGTCCAACACTTTGGTTCAAACATGAGATATCTCAGCAGCCACAGGCTGCTGTTAGTGTGGGATGTTTTAAAATTTGCAAGACTTTTGCACCCTGCAGGCTGGTTTTGTATTTCTTTTAGTGTCATTTCTTTGAATGTTGGTGAGTATCTGAGCTCTTGCGTGTTGCGCAGACTGCAGCAGGGCCGTCTGGAGGCGGCCCGAGCGGCAGAGGAGATGGCCAGGAAGGCAGCGGAGGAGGCGGTCCGACAGCTGGAGGTGGAGCATTCGGCTAAAATCGTCATAGAAAACCTGCCAGAGTCCAACGAGCAGTGAGTCACATGAACACATGGCATGTTTTTAAAAAAAATGTAAAAATAAAGGAAAAAATATATAATCATTGCTAAAAATGTTAAAGAAAAGAATCATAACAAATTTTAGAGAAAAATAAATTGCTAAAAGTTTGTAAAAATTTAAAAAGAAACAAAATCACTGTCAATTTAAAAGACAGAAATTACTAAAATGTTTTTAAATCAACAAAAATTTTGATAGAAAAAAACTCACTATTTTTCTGTTAAAGAAAACATGCCGGCATAAAAAGTCCCTCCCCAGTGCTAAAAGCTTGATTAGCCTTGGATCAAATATCTGTCTGCATACTTAGTTAGAGTCCGCTTTTAACAAAAATACAGACTATTTTTGCGACTCTAGTTAATGAATCGTTAATGATTGCAGCTGCAGAGTATATCGTCTTCACTCAGCACCAATGACTAACAACTGCTCACATTTATAACAGCACAGTTCATAATTAAAATTAACAAAAGTTTTCCAGGATAAATAAGGTGTCAGAGTGCTTAAAAAAGCATCAGATTAGAGCCAATTAATCATCTGTTTGTTTTCAACAGACTGCCGAACATCCTGGAGGAGGAAAACGAGGACGACCCAGAGTAAGTCTGTCTTTATGAAACATGCTCCGTCACTCTGCTGCTAGCTCGAGGTAACTGCTGATAGCTACTGCAGCTTTTGTTGACTGAAAATGAGGTGCAGCTCAGATACTTCTGGTTAGACTCATGGAGGAACAACGTCATACTCCAATCTAAAAGAGATGAAACTGAAATGTATCCTCTGATCTGACGACTTAAGGACTCTGACCTCTTTTAGAGAGAGCGTTTCTTAAGCCACCAAACACTCTCAGTGTAGTACTCCTTTTTTCCACCGTTTTATTCTGTATTCATATCTCTGTTTATTATACAACGTATGCCCCTTAGAGTTTGACACAAAGAAATTCTCCTCTTTATGGACGACTGAAAGTGCCACCACAGTAATGGCAATAAAGTTTAATTTGAGTGTTTTTCACCATCCAACCTTAAAAAATATGCACATGACACACCACTTGCACAGCAGTGGGTCGGGGCTGGGAATTTTTAGGAGCAAACAGCAGACGAATAGTCAGACTTTGACCAATGCAGCATTAGAATGAGGCTTGAACTCACAACCTCAGACATCAAGAACAAGTCAGTATCCCTGTGATCTCCACGCCGAGAGAGAAACCAGAGAGGCTTCACACTGTGACCGAGCCGACCAGCAGGGGGCAGGATATCAGCTGTCTGTGCATGGAAAGGCAGATTTCAAACTGCTCCCAAAAATTCACTCATCAAGACTAAACTCTGAGAATCTGCAGACTTCATCTGGACAGCAGAGAGATGTTGATCATTTGTTGTTACAAAGATTGATTTGCTCCATAAGTGAAAAAGTGATGTTTAAAGATGCCATTTTCCCACAGACTGCAATGTCATGATGTATGTCATGACAGCAACATTTTGTCATTTTTTCATAAACTTTGCAAGTATATGTTTACAGCAGCGTTTAAAGTCAAGCATTTTGATGCACTGTAGGCTCAGTTTTTGATAAATCATAAATCTGTGTGGATGGTTTGTGTTGGACAGTCTGAAGACGCCCTGCAACGAGTTTGGTGTCAACCGAGCAAAGAATTGGAGAGTAGATCAGTTTAATTAGTTTGATGAAGGTTTTGATGAAAAACAGAGTGATGGACTTTTTAATTTTTACCACAATGATTTGTACAAAAGTTCTGTCTCATTTGGGCCGATATTTTGGTGTAAGTTGCAAAGCTGTAGCATGTACAAACGATTTATTGTGAATTTTCAAACTTTTGAAATGTAGACGGTTGCTGTAGCGCCACCATCAGGACAGTTGGCTCGTGTTTGCAGCTGAAGAAGTTTGACATGGGACTGGACCGATGTGCTAAGTTTGGTTTATTTTTATACATGGAAAGTTGGATTTCTTCACTGCCCGGCTCCGAATAATGTGTTACAACAAATAATGAGGGAGCTCGGCCTGTCGGCGTGTAGGCAGTTTTGTGAATGTTTTGTTAAAGGACGTAGGAACCAACACTTCCTGTGCTTTCAGCGCCCTCTGCTGCAAAGTTCTCAAAGATCTCACCTCGAGCTCTGCCGCTCTTTACTCGACTCAAAAGTTGCTTCCTTCCGCAACTTTCTGACACAATCATGTTTTTTTTAAAGAAATCAATTTGCGCAATGTTTCAAATATTTAAATGTTTGTGAAAGGCATCTGAACACAAAAAAGTGATGCTGATCCATGTTTTAAAGTTAACCAACATTTTTTAACTTATAAGGCATCTCTGGTTTGCAGAAACGTACAAAGCCAATGTTTTTTCTGGCTCTCCATCTTGTTTGTCCCTTGCTGCACCCCGTCCAGGTTGCAGAACCTGCATGAGGACAGTGAAGACAGCGCGGACAATATGAGACCTGAGGAAAATCAGAAAACCACTGTGGAGGAAAAGAAAAAACCCGATCAGTAAGCCATCTTTAGTTAGAGGCTTTTCCCTGACGCTCCCATACTGCTGATGATGTGGATCTGATCTCTCTGCAGACCATCACCGGTCGGTCTCTGTATCGTCCTGCCGAATTCTGCAGGAGCGACATCACTGTATCTTTGAATGGGATGTGCACTCTGCATCAGCTTGCACGGAGATTGTAGTTTGGCACGATCAGATCAACTGAGCTTTTTACGTCTTGAGGCTTTTTAGAGCGAGCTGCCGTCCTGCCCTGCCGTCGAAACTGGACTCTGCTGCACCGAGAGATTCTCAGTGTGATTCCAGTCCCAGTTCAGTGGAACAGCTGGATCATTTAACCCTTTAAATAACCCTTTAAAATGGCACTGAGCGCTGATTAGTATGTAGTTACCTAAAAAAACAATATCAGTTTAAGTGTGCGCTTAATGTTTTTTTTTTTTTTTTTAATAGATTTTGTTTTGTTTTGTTTTGTTTTGTTATGTTTGAAAATAAGCACATGTGTTTTTCTTTTAT
>NC_056463.1:598063-613549 GCF_008729295.1 Plectropomus leopardus
CTCTGATCTCTGCTGTGTTCAGCTATTCATCAGCACCCTCATTTATAACCAGCACAGACACACTGAGAGAGAATAAGCTCTCTGATCTCTGCTGTGTTCAGCTATTCATCAGCACCCTCATTTATAACCAGCACAGACACACTGAGAGAGAATAAGCTCTGATCTCTGCTGTGTTCAGCTATTCATCAGCACCCTCATTTATAACCAGCACAGACACACTGAGAGAGAATAACCTCTCTGATCTCTGCTGTGTTCAGATATTCAAATATGTTTTAAGACCCGGGGAAGACTTAAGATTTTAATTTGTCTTAGGGGACAGGCATACAGCTTTAATTGTTTGTATCTTGTTTTTTATCTCACTGCTAATTTAAAAAAAAAAAATCAATTTCTGTTTGTTTGTTTAAAAACTTTTGGCAATTTCCATTTTGCAATTTCCATCTTTTTGCACTTTTTATATTTTATACTTATAATTGTTATGCCTTTTTGGTGTAAAAAAAAAAAGGGAAAGGGAGTTTACTACATGGATGTGCACCCCTCTGGGGCCATTATTAAATTTGTTATTAAAAGGTGCCAGCGTGCAAAGACCTGGATCACAGATTCCTAATCCTGCAGACACTGGGCAGAATATGTTTTCTGTCTACCAAAAACAAAAGTATTCGCCGTTTATTTCAAAGTGATATTGTATAACAAAATATTATCCCCTAAATCATTATCTTGTTAAGTTTAAAAAACGACATCAGTGTAAATTGTTAATTCCATGAGGTTGTCGTGGAGACTATTTTTAATTTTTTTTAATTTTTACTGTTTCCTCTCACGGGCGGCACGGTGGCTTTGTGGTTAGCACTGTTGCCTCACAGCAAGAGGGTCCCTGGTTCGAATCCCGGTTGGAACGGGGTTCGGTCCGGGCGGGGGCCCTTCTGTGTGGAGTTTGCATGTTCTCCCCGTGTCCGCGTGGGTTCTCTCCGGGGTCTCCGGCTTCCTCCCACAGTCCAAAGACATGCAGCTCAGGTTAATTGATGACTCTAAATTGCCCTTAGGTGTGATTGTGAGTGTGTATGGTCGTTCGTCTATATGTGTCAGCCCTGCGATAGTCTGGCGAACTGTCCAGGGTGTACCCCGCCTTCCGCCCGATGACAGCTGGGATTGGCTCCAGCCCCCCCCGCGACCCTTACGAGGACAAGCGGTTACAGA
This sequence comes from Plectropomus leopardus, assembly GCF_008729295.1. NCBI lineage: Eukaryota > Metazoa > Chordata > Actinopteri > Perciformes > Serranidae > Plectropomus > Plectropomus leopardus. The sequence continues at coordinate 599,255 of NC_056463.1, forward strand.
AAATGACTGACTGACTGCCTGTTTCCTCTCAAGTTTTTTTAAATGCACAAATTGAAAATGTGCATAAAAAGATGTGGATGGGAACACATCTAATGACCGTGGGGAAAAAAGCTTGTTTCATTGTTGACAGGTACTAATGCACAAAATAACAAACTAAGACATTTGAATCGTACTTCTTTAGCAAATTGATATATCAGGTAAATATAATGTTTCCTTAAACCCCTAAAAATAAAATTCAGGAATGTTCAAAAATAAATCTGTGGATATTCATGGTCCACAGTGAATTTTCCTTTACCAGTTTTTAAAGAAGCTGACTGACTCCTGTGTACATTTAAAGACACACCCAATGAAATTTAATTCACACACTGTATTTTTTGGATTGTGTGACAATGATTTAAATCACATGTACCAATGATACTCAACAATAATACTCAACTTATGGCCCGCGGGCCGATTCCCATCACTTATCATTTATTTTATTTTGAAAACACAAATGGTGCTGCGGTACTTACAACCAATTTACTCAAAACAAAAATCAATACAGAAACATACAGGACTTGTCCAATATAAAAAATAAAAAAATACACATCAAAATAGAGCCTGTTGATCAAAAAAGAGACAGTGGAGGATCCCAAAATCCTAGAAATGACCTGAAATCCAAGAAACACCCTAAAACCCTAGAAAAACATGGGGTTTACTAGGACTGGCCCCTTGAGCTCCTGTCATTTTGCAAAAGTGGCCTCCAAGCAAAGCAAGTCGAGTTTTCCTGACCCCACAGAAACGTATGTGAAACCCTCGACTATGGCAGTGACAAAAACATTACGCGGTAGCTGAGAATCTCTCTCATCATCAGAGCGAATCTAAATGGCTTCTCTGTCTTCAGTTTTCCTCAGAAGTTGGCAGGAGTTGGTATTTAGCTTTGGACCTCCTTGACAGGTAGATGGCCACTCCACATACCAGGAGGCTGCTGACAATGAAGACGATGTTCATCCCCAGACTCATGCTCAGGCCAGGAGCTGAAATGGAAAAAACACATTCAAATTCAGGAACTATAAGATGATACATTATATTTATATATCAGGTCAGTGTAAATAGTTATCAGCTATACTGATTAGTGTTTGTCTACTGCGGTTATACACTGCGGAGTACCTCAAGGCTCTGTTCAAGGTCCTCTACTGTTCTGTATTTAAATGCCTCCTCTGGGCACATGAATATTTAATCATAAAATCTTTTTCCATTGTTATGATGATGACACTCAACTCAGAGTCTATAAAACCAGGATCACTCCACAGGATGACTTCTTTAAGAAAAAAATGTGTTGGGATATTAGGTGCTAAATGTCTAATAATTCTTCCTGAAACTCCATAAAGACAATCAGAAATAATATTATCTGGGCCTAAAGACACTTCAGTATTTAGTGATACATTTCCTAATTTAGTGCATTCTGTTAAAATGGAAATCAAGAAGTTGTCTTTGATTCCCGTTTAACTTTCAACAATCATGTCAATAAAGTAGTTCAGTCCTGTTTTTGTCAACTTTGAATGGCTTCAAAACTTCAGATCTTTTCAATTGTTCTCTGACTCAAAGAAACTTATTCATGCCTTCATTTTCTCTAGAATTGATCACTGTAAGTCACTCTTTACACGCCTAAACAATAAAGCACTCTCAGGCTTTCAGACTGTATAAAACGCTGCAGCGAGACTGAAATGGATCGAATAAAAGAGACTGCATAACGCCATTTCAGTGACTCTGTATTGGCTTCATCTTAACTTTAAGATTGATTTTTAAGGTTTTACTTGTTACTTTTAAAGCACTACATGGTCTTGTTCCAGCATACCTCTATCTACCTGTACGCAATCTGAAATCATTCAACCAAAATCTACTATCAGTCCCTCGATCTAGACTCACAACTAAGAGACTGTGCTTTTGCTGTTGGGGCTCTAAACTCTAGAAATGTCTCCCTGTTGTAACTGACCCACTTTATTCACTGCTAAAAAATATTTTATATGGGAATGGTCCCCCTGCAGGTAAATCTGCACACAGATAATTTAATCTACATTACCACATAGAAACAGCAACACTCCCAATCTGAATAGGGCAATATGTGGTGGTGGCCATGAAATGTGCTAAAATTACGTGCTGGCAACACGAAAACAATGCCAATGTGGAGTCAATTGATTTTGTTTTCCTAAAGCTAACTAAACTGTGACTGTTACATTCACACTATTAACCTCATTAACATTGTGTTTGAAACTGAGACCATTCAGAGTTGCATTGGCAAGATGTGCATGTTGCCAGCAGGTAAATTTAATGCATTTTGTGCCTACCACATAGCGATTGTTAGTTCATGTCTATTTTAAACAAACATGGACTTTCAACCAGGAGCCTGCTGTTTGTGTCCTGTGTGAAACCTAAAGTCAATGTAGTAACGTGACATTACATAACTATTCAAAGTACTTTAGATACTTTATTTTGTGTATGTAGTTATTTTAACTAAAATCCCAATCTTTTCATTAACCTAAAGTATTTTTTGTTTGTTCTCTAATATTGCCATTATATATTTCACAACATTAACCATGCCCACATTGTGTTTTAAACTGTGACTGTTCATTTAGCCTTTGCAATGGTTTTGTGTTGTTTTTACAAGAACGTTTTGCGCCCACCACCACATAGCAATTGTTACAAGTTTGTGTCCATTTTACATATTTCTATACACATGAAGTTGCCGGTTTATTAGGCACACCAAGCTGAAACTAATGCAGTCTAATTTAACAGTCCTGCAATGAATCTGTAACCTTAAGTTTTTGTTGAAGCTGTTTTAGAGTTGATGTCACTGACTGAATGCCAGTGCTCACTCACCTTGGCTGTCGGAGGTTTTGACCAGGTGCAAAGGTCCCTGGGAAATAGAGTGACTGGATGTCTCAGATGCAGCTTCCCTTTTCACGCGATTCTGTCCCGAATTGGATCTGATACATCCCTTCGAGCACCTGGTGTTGGGAATACCAGTCTGACAGAGGATGACCGAACAAGTGATGTACACCTGCAGACACATGGCAGTAAAGTCAGGCAAAGTCCGAAAAAGTTCTTTGTACATTCTAAGCAAAGTATATATTCAATAAAAACACAGTTTCTTGCTGTGATGTGAAGCTTATAGCAGAGTTTCAGGAGCAGGACCACACCTCTACTGCACCTCAACCGCGCCTCTTCCGGCTTAAATATCCTCCCAACCCGATCTCCCCCTTTCGTCTGGTTATTCTGCACCCCTCCTCCCCTCCCTCGATCTCTTGTTTTTCTTCCTTCTCTCCGTAGGGTCCTAGGGGTCCATCGTGCCCGGGAGCCACGGCGAATTCCCACCGAAGCTTCCCCACACCGCACTCAACCATTCATTCCAATATTCAGAATCTATGTCTATACCAAATTTACATTCATGTCAATAAATTGTCAAAATTAATTCACGTTGAGGTGTGGTCCTTGCTAGTGAAAAATGGTGTAATTTTGGCAATTTTTCTTTCGGTAGGCTTTGGTAGGCATGTTTTCTTTAAAAAAAAAAAATTTAAAAACCACCAAAAGATATTTTAAAAAAGAACATCAACAGTTTTACATGAAAAAAAATCCCCCCAAAATTTTAAAAGAAAAAACGATGGCCTTTCTTTTTTTCCTTTTTAAAGACAACATGGCCCGCTGGTTTGAAAGGTGTGTTTCCTTTGGAAATTGGCGTTAAAATAAATACAAGATACAACAGTGGATGCCTTTCCTCTCAGATAAAAAAAACCATGAACCCCTCCCTAGTGCTTTAAGTATTATCTGACATGCCTCCCCCTCTCAATAATAATGAACAGTCCCTAATAATGATAAAAGGACTTGGATCTAATATGGTTACCACTTGATTAAATGCACTTAGTTTGATCCACAGCTTTACAAAAACACAGAGTATTTTTTAACTCTAATCAATAGATGTTTAATGATAGCAGTTGTTAAGTATTCTGTTTCTACTCAGCACTCATTACTCACGATTACTAATATTTTTAACATCACAATTAATAACTAAAGTTAACAGAAGTTTATCAGGGTAAATATGGTGCCAGAGTGCATCTACCCTGCAGAGGTTGGGTTTAAGCCCCCAATGTCCTCACATCCTAGACATGTCCCTAACCGTTGTGAATGTTTCCATATTTCACGTCTTTAACGTCAATGACACATTATGAATTCTCTAAAAAGAGATGCTGCTTTAGGGACAGATAAGCACTTAAATTTGTTGAAAAGGCAACGAATATAATTTTCAAAAATTTTACATTTACATTTGAGTTTTTCAAAAGTAACCCTACCTCATCATGAGCGCCGATGAACTCAAAAGCCTCCATTCCAAATCTGAACTGGGATTTGGGGCTGGGGTAGATCTGCACCGTGCTGTCTGTCGCACACCTGCAACAATAGAAGACACGAAGGTTCATCGCTAGAAACAGAAGCATCAAGTTCCACACAAAAGCCTATTGATGGCGGACACCTACCCGTGTTCGATGATGGTGTAGCTGATGCGAGAGTTTGGGTTGTCGTACGGAGTCGCCCTGCAGGACTCCACAAACAGCTCGGTGTTGGGGATGGAGCTGGTCGCCTCGATCTGCATGAACATCATCTGTTTGAGGTTCACCTCCACGGGGTAAGTGCTGGCGTCCACTTTTGTCCTGAACAACTGACTCTCGAAGAATTCAAACTCAAAGCTGAAAGCGCCGAAGCCCCTCTCTGTGAAGGCGTACGGGTTCTTGTGCCTGAACCCAAGAGTCAGGTTGTTTTGTTTCGGATATGTGCAGGAAAAGGTGATTTCAACATCGTGATCCCTGGAGATTATTTCATTTGGGTCAGCGGACGTGATCTCGTTCCTGAAGATGATGTTTTCGCCATCATCCTAAAAATAGAAAGATATGATAATTAAATTTGGAAAGGAAGCAATCGTTGTTACAGCTATAAGTAAGTAGTTAAAGGCAGATCCTATTAGCAGCCACGTGTCTGCAGCAAATAATGCTATTTACACGCCACAGGGATGAGGGATTTTAAAGTACAGTCCTGAAGTTAGTGTTGCCCTGGTTCCCTCGTCAGAAAGCAGATGGGATTTTTTCCATAAGATTGCAGAAAATAATGACAAGCAATATTTCCACATTATGAAATTACCCACATTTTCTGCATTATGGGGCCAACAAAGCAGGTACACTGGAGACTCATGACGGCCAAACTGCTAACTTTAACCCGCTGAGTGGCTAACGAAATGGAATAATCTGCAAAGGAACTTAAACTTGGACACTCTTCCGTCATAAATGCCTTATTTCAGATTATGTTTTAACTGAGTGTAAATGTTCTTAATTATATTCATATCATTATAATTATATTTTAATTCTAATTTCTACACCTTAACACATTGTTTTCCTGTATTTCTATTTTTAGCTATTTACATCGCTGTTATTGTCTGTTGTTTTGTATGATTCTGGCTCTGACGTTTTTTGAAATGCCCTGTTCACGCTCGGCATCATGAAAATGAGGGTCTCCCTCAATGATTTCCAGAGTCTTAAATAAAGTTTTGAACGAATGAATGAACTTCCTGTTTAGCGCTCTGCCAACTTGAATGAAAGCTGATTTAATCTTGCAGCTTTTTATGGGTTACGTGACGGGGTACTTCCACTTTTGGACACCATGTAAAAATGGCTGTTCCTGTTTTAACGGCTGCTGGTAGCAGTTAATGTTTTTTTACAACAAGCAAATGGGTCTTCTGCTGAATCGTTGAGATGTGGGCAGCGATTTAAAGGTCTGAAACCGCCATATTGTGCACATGGTGTTAGAGTTCTGCGTGCTCTACCTCTATGATGGTTCCACAGGTGTTCAGCAACATGACAGCCACCAGGTGGGTGCTGTTGGAGGATCTCGTCAGGTTGCAGGAAGGATTGCTGACGTCTCTCAGATGCAAGTTGTTCTCGTTGCGTCTGATGAGATACGTCTTCTCCACTTCCACCGTTATTGTTGTCTGATTGCATGTCACCATGGTCTCTAAAAGCAGAGAGAGACACGCAGCACAATGGGGATATTCAACATGTTCATGGTGTACTCTGTATACCATTCATATCGTTAGAGGTTGAATGTGGTCAACTTACCGTGATGTCCAACGTCAGCAATCACACAGCGTAGCTCGGACTGATAGACTTGGCCAAACCTGAGATTCAACACGAGATAGGATTTGTGATGCAGAAATACAACAAAGATGGAGGAAGAAATGTAATAAAAATCTCCTTTGTGTCTTAAGTTTAAGTCATTCTCTCATTTAAACTGTAGCCCACGATGTAAAACCAGATGATTAATGTAAATCTTACCTGTCCGTTGCTTCAAAAAGAAAGCAAATAGCAAAATGATCATTCAGTTGGTTTTCAGTTGGATTCCACTCTATGACGTATTCTTCTGAAGAGATTTGCCGCTTTGAAATGCCCGCTGGTCCAGTGATAATCAGGCGTCTTATCCTACAAGAAAAACAATTTTTCCCTAAGTTTGAAGCAAAGAGTGTTTTTCTAAACAGCACAATAAGTACAATACGATTTTAAAACCTTGCTATAAGTGTAATATTGGTGCATATTACATCACAGCATTAATCACTGTGGCTTAAAAAGTCTCTAAAAGTTTCTCTAATTGTCAGAACAGTTTCATGGGTTTCGAAGCTGAAGGTGAAACTGAAACAAAACACTTCGTTCATGCTCCAAATCTGGTGACTGTGTCGTGTTTTGTCATTTTTTCTCCATGACAGTCAACCCTGGAAATATTCTCCTAATAAAAATCTCTGTTTTGTTTGCAACATTTTAAAATGACTCAACAAAACATTTGCTTACGTGGTGTATACTGCTTTGGCTTTGACTTTGATTTCCAGGGTTTGGTTGACGAACGCAGGAAGATTCACTCCGTTTCTCGGAGTTGGTGCCACGTACACGGGGAAGTAATCCCCTTCGAGGCATGAAGGGGCACTGTGTGAGTCCACTGCAGATCAGAGCGGAGGACAGACAGACGCTGAGAAATCTTTCAAATGTTAATATCCAATCAGTGCTGTAAATATACAAAAACATAAACATGACCCTACCATTGACAGTAAACTGCAGCGGAAGCTGGCTTAGAGATTCAGCTAAGGACGGGCGATACGTGGTCGGCTCTGGTGTCGTGGTGGTCGGCTCTGGTGTCGGCTCTGGTGTCGTGGTGGTCGGCTCTGGTGTGGTGGTGGTGGTGGTCGGCTCTGGTGTGGTGGTGGTCGGCTCTGGTGTGGTGGTGGTTGGCTCTGGTGTCGTGGTGGTCGGGCTCTGGTGTCGTGGTGGGCGGTGTGGTGGTGGTCGGCTCTGGTGTGGTGGTGGTCGGCTCTGGTGTGGTGGTGGTCGGCTCTGGTGTGGTGGTCGGCTCTGGTGGTGGTGGTCGGCTCTGGTGTGGTGGTGGTCGGCTCTGGTGTGGTGGTCTGGTGTGGTGGTCGGCTCTGGTGTGGTGGTAGTCGGCTCTGGTGTGGTGGTAGTCGGCTCTGGTGTGGTGGTGGTCGGCTCGGTGTGGTGGTCGGCTCTGGTGTGGTGGTGGTCGGGTGGTGGTCGGCTCTGGTGTCGTGGTGGTCGGCTGATCTGTAATGTAAAACTCCGGGAAGGCTCGTTTATACCTTCCCGGTGTATGTTGTCCCTTGACAGTGCTGGATCCATCAGAGTAGTGCAGCTGAATGAATGTTTTGGCAAAGTCCTCCACCACGAGCTCAATGGGATGGAAACCATTTTGATTATTGGCGACATACTGAAGGGAGCAGGAATCCTGACGAAAAGAAGAGATACTTTCATCACACAAAAGCAGACTATGATTTGTTGTCTTAAATTTTGATTGAATTTTAATTGGGGTACAAATAGGTTTTACTTTTGACAAGTCTAGTTTTGCTGCCTGTCTGCCGCCCGAACATTTGTCTGGGGAACTATGCGTTAATATGCAGGTTTGCCCGAACTGCCGAACTCTGAATCAGAATCGGAATCCGGTTTTATTGCCAAGTACATTTACATATACAAGAGATGTGATTTGGTGTCTTAGTGCAAAACAATTAACATAATGGAAGAATAAAATAGTTAATTTAAAAAAATTAGAACATAAGATGAAAAACATAGAAGCAATTTAAGTATGTAGGAAAGGTGAAATAGAGGGATTGTACAGTTTTTCAGAAGTAGAGTTGCAGCACAAATATCTTAAGTTTAATTAATTAAGTTGACCTAAAGTGTGCAGTGTGCAGAATCCAGTCCAGTGTGCATTAATGCAACGTATAAATATTGCAAAACCCTGGTATTTATATTGCATGACATGTATTTTTGATTTATTATGTATCATGTAAATGCTGATGTTAATAGCTTTTTTAAAATTAATTATATATATATATATATATATATATATATATATATATATATATATATGCAGCTACACCCTTTTTCTATTTCTGGTAATTCTGATGCGTGTAATAATTACATTAAATATTGCAATACATTTTTCCATGTGTACAGTATAAAGTAAAATTTATTTTCCTCTCCATTTCTGTGCTAATTTTGCACTTTAATGTATGAATGTCTGTATGTGTGTACTGAATGTCATGCACCTGAAGGCGAAGAATTTATAATTTTGTTTTATACTGTCTGATGACAATAAAGGCATAAAGACAGACAGAGAGACAGACAGACAGAGAGACAGGCACACAGAGACACACACAGAGAGACACACACACAGAGAGACAGACACACAGAGAGACAGACACACAGAGAGACACAAAGAGAGACAGACAAACAGAGAGACAGACAGGCAGAGAGACAGACAGGCAGAGAGACAGACAGAGACACACACAGAGAGACAGACACACAGAGAGACAGACACACAGAGAGACAAAAAGAGAGACAGACAAACAGAGAGACAGACAGGCAGAGAGACAGACACACAGAGAGACAGACAGACAGAGAGACAGACACACAGAGAGACAGACACACAGAGAGACAGACACACAGACAGACACACAGAGAGACAGACAGACAGAGAGACAGACAGACACAAAGAGAGACACAAAGAGAGACAGACACACAGAGAGACAGAGAGACAGACAGACAGACACACAGAGAGACAGAGAGACAGACACACACACAGACAGACACACAGAGAGACAGACAGAGAGACACACAGAGAGACAGACACACAGAGAGACACAAAGAGAGACAGACACACAGAGAGACAGACAGGCAGAGAGACAGACACACAGAGAGACAGACAGACAGAGAGACAGACAGAGAGACACACAGAGAGACAGACACACAGAGAGACACACACAGAGAGACAGACACACACAGAGAGACACAAAGAGAGACAGACACACAGAGAGCAGACAGGCAAGACAGACAGACACACAGAGAGACAGACAGACAGAGAGACAGACAGGCAGAGAGACAGACACACAGAGAGACAGACAGACAGAGAGACAGACACACAGAGAGACAGACAGACACAAAGAGAGACACAAAGAGAGACAGACACACAGAGAGACAGACAGACAGACACACAGAGAGACAGAGAGACAGACACACACACAGACAGACACACAGACAGACAGACAGAGAGACAGAGAGACAGGCAGACAGACAGACACACAGAGAGACACAGAGAGACACAGAGACAGACACACAGAGAGACACAGAGACAGACACACAGACACACAGAGAGACACATACCTCGTCCAAAGAGAAAGCTCTGTCCAGACTGCACAGCGAACACTCGTGATCATGATGACGTGTTGCTGCCCTGCATCTGACGTGGTCGCCGTCGGGGTCAAAGACGGTCAGGTTGAATGAGCGTGGGCAGTTCCTGGGCACTCTGTAACGCGTGGATCAACTCAGTCAGGAACAGTCTGTGTCTAAAAATATCTGATACTGTTAAATGAGTTTTTTTAAAGTGTGTCAAAGAAAGAGGGATCGATGGTGATTACCTGAGAATTGGCACAGTGGCAGTGATGGGAGATCTGTTAGACTGACCAGTGTCAGATCGGGTCCCCAGGTCCACGTGTGCCTTCATTTTCCATGTGGCCGATGAGGTTCTGACGTTTGATACCCAGTAGCCGATACCAAAGTTAGAATTGAAGTACGATGGGTACCTGCGTGGAGTATTTGGACAATGAAGACGTTGTAGTCGCAGAGGGTAACAAAGTTCGCAATCAGATTCAAGCCCTGAAAAAAATTCTTAAATGCAAATAGGGGATGTATTTATAACACGATGAATGTAAACTGGGGTGGATTTTGCTCACTGAATCTCAAAAGGGGCGTTGCTGTTGAGTCTCAGTGTTTTCTTCACTTCCTTTTGGCACCATACGAGACCATAAGAATCCCAGGCGACGTTTGCGGTGGTGCTCTGGGTCGGGTTCCCACAGTTACCAAAGCTGCATCTGTGGTGATTTACATGGCAACTTCTTGTAGTTTGCGTGCCACGAAGTTCCACCTGTAATGAATTATACAAAGATTACACTCAACCCAATCGCCAGAAAAAAAAAACGCAGCATATTGTACATTTCTGCAAAGTGCGGATTTATTCGATTTGGTAGCACTTTATGATACAGCCTGCAACTTACAAAGATGTTTGAAGTTATCCCCTAAGTATTTTTTAAGTACTTCTCTGGGGTACTTTACAAGGGTACTTTAGAGGAAAACAAAAGAAGTTATCCCGAAAGTTTTTTGTAAGTACTCTGTAAATTTTTACCTTTTCAGACCTGAGCAATTTGGTTTGATTTTGTGCAACTAAAAAAAAAAATAGGGAGAAGGCAAGGAGCAACTTAACAATTTAGGAAAGAGTTACAAGAAAACACCACATACAAAAAAACGACAGAAAGTGGCTCTAAAAAGTGCTGAAAAATGAAAAAATGTAATAAATTTTTTTGTAACACAGTTTTAAATAATATAATTATTATAACTATGAACAGAGTTTTCTATCTTTTCCCTTTCAGTAAAAAAATAATTGTTAGCTCATTTTCAAAGTTTAGTTTTCAGAAGAAATCAAACCGATTTGCTCGCATTTCGGAGGGTTTAAGCAGCTATAAAAGACGTCAGAAAGCAGCACAAGAAAAGTGATGCTGATACAGGTCTCGAAGGGTTAAAATGGGTCAAATTGACACGCAGAATTTTAGGAGGGTCAACGACGAGGTTTTACAGTGCATTTTTATGAAATGAAGTTATTTAAATAGGTGGTACTTTTTCTTTTCACATCAGTCAGGATGTGGCAGGAAACCCTCTGATGAGATGAACCTCACACCTAAAGTTTAGTTTACCTCAAAAGTCCCGTCTGCATTACGCCGTTTTGGGGTAAAGGTCTGCGTTCCACTGAAGAACCTGTACCTGCTCCTATCAAACCTCCACCACGCAGACACAGCCGAGGCCATCAGCAGCAGGTGCAGCAGGGTGAGAGAAGCCATCCTCCTGAGTGTATCCTCCTCAGCGCGATCTGCATCTTAAATACTTTACCACCAGGAAATGAAGACAATATTTTTAAATTTTTTATCAGCGACATCATTTACTGTAAGTGCAAAGCATGAAGTAGAACTAGTTTCCCCCTCCTGTTTTTAAAGGTAACTGGAATTCATATTTCTCAACTGACCACAATAATCGTTTCTTTGTTATTACTGAGACGCAGTGCCAGCTCGTGTTTTTAGATGCTCTGCTGTTGGCTGCAGCACAACAATTCAACAGAAACGAAACTCCAAAGCATCACCTTGTGTTTTAAATAGATCTGGTTCTCAGTACACAGCGATCACGCAGGGAGTTCACCAGTGAAGGACAATCTCTTTTTTGTTGTGTGGGTTCATTCATTCTGTGTGCAAACGGTACTTTTTTACCCACACAATCATGATGACTTCAGATTGAATGTTAGCGCGTTACAGCGGACAGCGTGACGTTTCAATGTTTGGCGGTGCAGAGGTTCAGGTGCATCAAACTCACTTGCTGTGGACAGAAGCATTGTGTCTTTGGGTTGTCTGTGTGTCCGTCCAATGCTCATGAGGGGTATTAAAATGCCTTGAGGGTATTTCATCAAAATTGGCACAAACGTCCACTTGCACTGAACGAGGATCTGATTAAATTGTGGTGGTCAAAGGTCGAGGTTTCTGTGAGCTTGCATCTGTCTCCTCTGATGAATGCAATATCTCAAGAATGCCATGAGGAAATCTTTTCAGATTATGGACAAACGTCCACTTGGACTCAAGGATGGACTCATCAGGTTTTGGTGGTCAAAGGTCACTGCGGCCTCGTATTCGTCTTTGCGAAGCGCAATATGTCAAGAACACCTTGAGAGAATTTTTCCAAATTTGGCACAAATGCCTCTTGGACTCAGTGGTTAACAGATGAAAATTTCGTGGCCAAAGGTCCCTGGGATCTTGCATCCGTCTAATACTTGTAAATGCAACATTTCAAAATGCTTTGACGGGATTTCTTCAACCATCATTTATCATTTTTTCTTCTTTGGATGTGTGTGTGTCTTTCTTCCCTATGTATTGCTCACCACTGTGTGTACATCTGCTGATATAATTGCTGTTTTCATCAATATTGCCACGGATGTTATACTGCTGTTATGGTTTAGGGTTTAGTTTGATGGCTTGGGTCATGTTTGATGCTGCTGTATTGTATTGATTGTCCTCTATCTCTGTCCTCTAAAACTAAGTAAATGTACAAATGTACAATGAAAGTTTTTTTATTTTAGATCTAATTTCTAATTTTGGATATTATAGTTTGTATATTTTATATATTTGCTGTTTTATGCCATATATGTTTGTTTGATTGATTTTTGCTGTATCTGATTGACATGTACTATGGTTCAGATGGTGTCAAATCGATCAATGAAAATGCTGGATTGGTGTTAAATTACACTAATTAGATGTTTTACAAAACAAAATACAGAATCTAAATGACTGTTTACTATCAGAGTCATTTGGTAGGTTTCCATTAACCCTCAAATTGTGCAAATTGAAACTGCGAATACAAAATTCATCTAATAAAAACACGTCAATTTTGCAAAAACTCCTGTTTATAGCAAAAACGTGTTCACGCTGGCATGAGGTGGTTTTTCAGGTGATTCAAAAAAGCCATATTTCATAAAAAAAACAATGGAAACACTTTTTTGGCTTTTATAGCTCATGTGATGTGTAACGCCGGATGGTGGACATGCAACTTTATGGACGCCAACGTCCATTAAACCCAAAGAAGAAGAAAAAGTGCAATAAAGTCACATGACGTTCTACAAAACATGACTCTGCATGTGAGGACGGAGGAAGACACCGAGATCTTCTTCACTCTGATACCAGACAAAGAAATTACAGAGATATTAGATCGGCTTTAATAAGCAGCTGCAAGAGAAATAAAGCTGCCGATGTTTTGAACATCCATCACCATGGTTACTGGGGTGTTCTCACAGTCTGACAGTTGTGTTTTATCTAAACTTCAAAAATATGGCTTATGTTTTGTACAGATCTGTAATGAAAACCAGCTGCTGTCTCCAAAGAGAGCGAACAAAGGCCTCCTGCATCACGCTCTCACGGAGAGGGCTGTGGCTTAGTTTAAAATATCGCCTGACATTGGCTTCAGTAATTATCTCTGTCACGCCTGACATTGGCTTCAGTAATTATCTCTGTTCACAAAGAAGTGTAAATTACTGCTGCAGGCTCTGGTAAACCACACCCGTCCCTGTGCTCATCTGCAGGTGCTTTCCTGCTTGTTATTATAAGGGTACAATTATATCCATTGTTTGTTCAGGTTTTTGTGTTGAGTGCTGTGAAGGTGAGCACGCACCTCTTGTGCTTGGTGGTTGTGGGTTCCAAATGTGTGTGTGTGCGTGTGTGTGTGTGTGTGTGTGTAATGGCTAACTGCATGCAGGTGTGATTACGTGAGTTCACTACTTCAGCAACCTCACTCCAGCTCTTTTCATTGTGCTCCTGCGTGCAGGTATGCAGCTGCTCATGTTGTGCTTGGTGTTTTAAATTAAGTGGAGTGGGCTGTAAGGTTTTGTAGACTCTCCTCTGGTGTACCTTAAATTGTTTGTGAGTGGGCGGCGTGCAGTATCAGAGCCGGTTGCAGGGGCTGAAAGGGTTTGGCCGGCGTCAGGTGTCTGGTGAAGCCATCTCGGGAGCTCCGCACCACCAGATACAGTGACCTAGCCTGGTAAACAGTGACCCCCTGCAGACCAGCTGTCACCAGTGGTCCCCGGTGCACTACCGGCCTGGCCAACACGGAGGAGGCCGCCCAATCACAGCCCCCC